>NC_080422.1:12476012-12562367 GCF_029873635.1 Malania oleifera
TCTCACAAAATTATCACTAATTTAAACTGTCAACTAAATCTCACGATCCCCGCAAAGAACAAAAGTTTCAAAAAGTTTTTTGGAGTTTTTAGTTGAGTTTGTGTATTATGACTTTTGGATTTGAATTTTCAGATAAAAAGAAAAACAAAGATTTATTTTCAAGTCAACCCAATTGAGAAACTTATTTTCCCATGATTCAACATGAAGCCCGCTCTGTAAGCACTTGTAGACAACTTAAGAAAAATAAAATGGAGGTGCAACAGCCCTCTATTTATTAAAAAAGAAAGATAAACCTCATCATGTCATACTTCATTTCACGTCAATCAACATCAAAAACATTAATTGAATGCGGACAGCATACCTGAATCCTATGGCGGGCCCAAGATGTGTCGAGCCGTGTGGACGGCCTTCCAGATCACACTAATGTCCAGAAATTCCTTTGTGCGCTCTCTCATGTTCTCTTTTGTGATGGGATGACAAAAGAGAAATTATAGAATCGTCCATGATGCCGAGGACCATAACCACTATACTACACAACCGTTCGCCATAATATTGTATTTTATTTTCGGCCCATCATAATAAGTGGAAATAACCATTAAAGTATCTACTACACATTAAAGTCCACAACCGTTTAAAATATATTGGAAGCCCATTTATAATCCAAAATAACCGATCACTTTTTTAAATAGGGCATTCCTTATTAGACAGCCCACACACACATAATTTGTTTCACATATAGCCCATAATTTGAAATTTGGAATCCAACATCACATCCCAATCCAACTAAGGAACCTAGAAGTACATGACCAATCTTTATAGGTTAGGATTATCACCAAACATTAGCCAAATATTCACCCTTTTAGTTAGGAACCAAACATATGTTCAAACATATATGAATAATGCATTAACATATATAATATATGTCATAAGGCTTTGGATGGGGATTCAGATGAAGTTGCATATGAATGATTTTGTTTCTAGAAATCACATTCATAGGACATATTTCATGAAAAAACGAATTCTGCATACTATTTCGCCTACTTAGAAAGGTTTGGAATGGTTGATATTATACTCAAGAGTGGATCAAAAACCATTTATTTTTCTAATAAGATATCATCATGTTGCTAGATCTATTCATATATATTGCACAAATATATCACCAAAAGCCGTTAACGCAATTTGCCCGCAAACTTGATCCTAATTTCTCCAAACTATCTTCAATTCACCTTTGAAATTGATTGTTTATGCTGAAATTGAAACAAAATCATCCAAGAAAACTCATAAATATAGCACAAAATTTGATTTGTGACAATTTCTAGGGTTTTCATTGCCAAATTATCACGCTTCTCTGTCGCTATATATTTGTGTCCCAAAACCAAAGATCTTTTATTCTCTTATAGTTCAAAATATTGGAAATAAATCCAAAATCTCTCGTGGTTGAAGCAAATTTTCACAAGATGAAAATTGTAAAAATTGTGGAGATTCGAGTCAGAGGTTGTTGGCACGTGGGGTGCATGTGCCGTCAATGAGGTACCTCCGAAATGATGAAACTCTAGGCAAGGGTAGAAGAGAGTGAGGATGCAGTGATGGTTGTTGCATGATGAGAAAGATCCGAAGTTAGGGTTTCGAAGGGCTAACAACTTGGAAATATTTGTTGGCATGTGGAGGTTCCTCCGATGGTTTGCACAAGAAGAAACTTTAGGGTCTAGGGGTTTCAGGGGTTTATGTTTTGAACTACAGAGATAGTAGAGGAGGGAAAACATAGAATGAAGATGAAAATAGTGAAAGGGGAGAACAAGGTGGGAAGGAAGAAGAATAGAGAATCAGAGTAATGGATAGTTTATACCAAACAAACAAGAAGGAAAAGAGAATTGAGAGATATGGGGAGCGAAATAGAGAAAAGGAGAAACCCAAAGACTAAGAAAGAAGGCAGAATACTACTGGGCAGTAGGGGATTAGGGAAAAAATAGGAGATCAGATAGAGAATAGAAAGAAGAGAAAGGAGGAAGAAGAAGGGAAAAGGAGAATAGTGAAGGGAAAATGGTTGGACTGAAAATAACAGTATGGAGATCGAATTTGGGCTCTGATACCAAATGATGTAAGGGCACATCAAGGTTCTGTAGCCATGGAAAAGTTAGAAGAGAAAAAGGAAGGGGAGGGGAGGAGAGGGGAGATATGAGGGGGAAATCTCACTTTCAATTCAATTCAACTTCTTCAACTGCCACAACATGATTTTCACACACGATTTATAAGAAAGCCTTAACACATAAAATTACACACATACCCTTATAAATACATGGATTACAAATAACCCTTTTTTACACAAATAATAAAACAACCTCTCAAATACACATAATCCTATACTAATTAATACTAAACACAACATTAAACTACTACTAAACCCAACAATCCTTGATCAACTTCTTCTTAAGTACTGTCCAACAAAGATCTTCCAAGGTCTTACTTCTTGTCCTACATTACATACTAATCTATAATTATAAAAGTCATATGCATGCTTTGATGTTGCCAAAACTATGTAATAAAATTGGTCTCATGGTTTCATTTAAACTAGTGCGTGACTTTTGTAAAGCTAATGTATTATCTACATGAGAAAATCATGTATTTGTTTCTTTTAGGGACATTCGAATCATTAAGTTCAGAACATTTATATTGAAGGTATAGTAGAAAAGGTTGTAGAATGAAAAACTGAGTTACTAGCTTGTAAACTTACAATTGATACAAAAACAAAAAGAAAAAAGCATTTGTTGGTCTGCATATGCATTTCTACTCATTAATTATCATTAAGCATATCTAACAAAATAGTTGTACATAGAGGTAATCATCAAATAAAGGGAAATACATAATTTAATTAATTGTAATAATTTAGAAAATGAATAGGAGCAAAATCATTAAATGCTATATTGTAATACTATTTTTGGTCATTTATAGTGATGTCATCCAAACAACAATGATAAGACTCATTTTTAATTGAAAAAAATACTAAATAAAAGTAAAAAAAAATTCATGCTTAATTATTGTGAAAAGCGAGGAAAAAATCAAATTTGTTGTAATGTTTAAAAAGTAAAATTTGATTTAATTTATAATTAACATTTAATTCTTCTTAATTTCTAATTATATTAAAATAATTTTTTATTCTTAATAGCAATTTGAAATAAAAGAAAATATAATGAAAAATAAATTCTTATTATTTTTTTTTCAAAAAACTCATTGATCTAAATAGAGACTAAATCAATTTCAGCAAATGAATACGTCTTAGACCCAATGTTTTAATTAAAACTACCAATTAGTGAATGCTAATTTAAGAAAATATATCTTTAATTAGAAAGTTGTTTAAAAATTTTCCAATATCATATATGAAAAACTTCAAAAAAAAAAAAAATGTTAAAACAAATTTCTTATTCAAATGTTTATTTGGCAAATGTGTTTGCCAAAATCTTATTATAGGAAATCTGCGAAGGAGTCTAATACTTTAAATGCAAATCTTACTCGAGCTTATTTATAAGTTTCATGAATTATCTTTAAATTTTTTTTTTCTAAAATAATACACACATTTAAATTCAGAACACATCCTTCCTTAAACATTCATGGAGGAATAAAATTTTGAGCATTTCTGAGTTGGGTGATTTCTTGCCAATCACGTTTGCTTAATATTAAAAATTTCACTTGAACCAATTTAATAAATAAAATGTATTGATTAATTTTAGAAGGTACTTAAAGAAAATTTTCTTCAAAATGAGGAAAAATATCAATAATCACATTAAAGTTTTTACATTACTGGATCAAAAATAGAAAATTTCTGTGGATGCATGCATGTGGATGAGGAGAAAGGAGGAAAATACAGCCTAGTTATTGAATGTAATGATGAGAAAATATTTTTTGAAATACTGGTAATAAATCTGCCCATTCAAAGCTTTCCAAATCCCCGAAGTCTATATAAAGGACTACTGGCTGATACCCAACTCAAGGGTTTGTGTGTGAAAAAAGTTACCTGAAGACTGAAGATGGAGTTGAGTCTCACTGCAGCTTTGAAGTTCTTCATCTCCATGGTGGACGGCTCGCTTCTCCTTAAAGACTTCAAGCGCAAGGATTTTTGCCTCCAAGAATGTGAAGGAAGGCGTTCTTTGTTTGTGGCAACTTAATGGAGGGTACCTAGCAGAATAAAAAACAATGTTATTTTTATCCTTTTTTTTTTTTTTTCATACTTGCTTTTAGTCATTTCAACTCAACATTGTGATTTCGCTTTACATTTTTTATGTTTTAATCAGTTTTTCGTTATTTAGTTACTAGCCCTTTATTTCATATGTCATAACATTTGGAGAAATCTGGAATGTTAAAGTTTCTTTTTTTTTTTTTTGGCTTCATCTTTAGCTATAATAATTAATTTCTTGCAAAAAAATTTCTAAAATCAACAACTAAGTGGATTTTTGCTTCTGTTCCATTTAGGAACATTTGAATCAGTGGATGTCTAAGTGTGGACATAAACAAGAGTCCTTTCTGCAGAAAGCACTTCCTTGGACTTGTGAATCCGTAGAAATCCCTTTCATTTTTGGCTCCTAAAAATAGATAAAACCCATTAGTGACTGTTGTTTGTGGTATTGTACAACTAAAATGCTTGCCTCCAAAATGGTTCATTAAATGAAAGGCTCTTAACATGTTCATATGGATGGACAATGACAAAACTAGGCCTGCCGCGGGCTCTGTAGACACGTTGCTTTGGTCGTTCATATTATTCCCTTACCAGTTCCATGGGAATAAATGGAAGTAATTACTAATCTTGAGCCCATGACTCGAAGCACTTCCCGAATAAGTGTCCTGGCTTACAGAACAAGACACCTATTGAATAAGGAATTACCAGAATACAATTTTCATGGGTTCAGTTGCCTCTTTGAACCTAAAAACATATGTGCATGTGCAAGTGTTATTATGCATAATTGTAAAACCTTTAACACCCTTAAAGCGGGAGAAGGGGGAGCGGATGCAGGAGAACATATTTGTCATCGTACTGCAAGGAGAACACTTGGTATTTGTTGATGTCAAGCATTGGTTCTAATGTTATGCCATTCTTCATTTCTATTGAAATGAATATAGTAGGAGCTAACAAATTGGCAGTTCATTTATCAATCTTCTTTGATTGGTTTACGAATGATCATTCTGTGGAAGTTGTTTGGTTCAAATTTTTGATTAAATAGATGATCAGGTCGTTGTAATGTGTTTTCAAAGTTAATTAGGTTAACAAAAAACAATTTTCTTGGCATCTTAAAAATATTGTGCTCCCAATGCTGGTAAGAAAAGTTATTTTGCAACACTAAAAACAAAGCCATTTCAGAGGATTTAATAGTCATATAGATTCGAAAATTCCCTTGCCAAAAACTGAATCGCTTTTAGTAGATGGCTTCACATTTATTCATGTCATTCTAGTGTCCATCCTAAGCCAAGAGTAATGAGTATTGGTGGAGAAATTTAACACTGTATTCATGCTGTCATGGCCCAGGTTCTCAAAAGTCTATAAGATATCCTTGTTACTGGCTAGTGTCTCTGCAAATTATGGTTTGGATTTTGATGGGTACTTTTTAATTCACAATACAGCTCTATGTGGGAGGTTCCCTAGTTAAATTAAATCCCTTGTTAACAAACCTACTTGATTAAAGAATGAATGAGCTTCTAATGTTTGTGATAATTTTCACATAATCTGAACACTGTTGAGATCGGGCTTAAATGCTTAATGGCCCAATTCAACAGTGCAGCCATGAGCTGTAGTTTAGCCACTTGCTAGTTCAATTCATGGCTCAGGCCCTTGCTTCCCTTCTCCTTGCATGCATTGATTATGTTATCGTTATAGCATTTTTCAAAAATTAATTAGTAAACTTTTTGGTTCCTCATTGAAGCTCTGCTTCTTCAAATGTTTCTCAAGTTTCCCATGTTGATTGAGTTGCCAGGTTCCATGACTGAGATGTAGTTTAGCAATCCTGCCCAGTATAATGCTATCCATTTGTATGCTCCATGGAATCCCAAAACATCAGTAGGCTACTTGTTAAATGGTCTGCTTAAGGCATGATAGATACACTCTAGGACCTTCTAAGTGGATCATTTGGTGGAGTATGCTAAGGGAATTCATATTATTTGCTCGCATTCTTCTTTGTGCTTTCTTTCTTCATGGCATGAATATTGCCCCAACAAATATAATATTCTCTTTCTATTATTGTTCTAATAGTACTGGAGGTAACATAATGTCTAACCCTATCATATCTTTTGATGTTTAGCATTTGCAGCAGGATTGAAAGCCCATATCCCAAACTTGATTGACAGTTTATTTTTCCGTTGTCTTTTGATGTTTTTATGATTCATAATTCTGTGGAAGTTGATTGTTCCAGATGCTCAATCTGAATGGGCACTTCTTTGAAAGACCATTATTTTTAGTTGATTAAAGAGGAATGGATCGTTTGGCCTCAATCTCCTATAGGTTGCTAGCTGGAATAACAAGAGGACAATATATATTCCCCTTAAACTAAGCAAATGTAGCAGCCATCAGATCACAATACTCCCAAACTTGGTTTTGCATTAGTCTAGAAGACATTCTTGTCTCAAGCTAGTGCAATGTGTACTGTCCCTGCGAAGGAGGGCTTGGGTTTCAATGGGTTGCCAGGCTACTTCCTAGAAGCTGTAGCTAGTACTTTTGAATTTTCTTCATAAGAAATTAGCCATTTTTAAAGATCAGAAAGTGCCATGTCTGCAGAATAATGTGAAAATTTTAGTCTGCAGCCTGCATCTTATTTGGTGCTGATGGATTTAATATTGAACCGCATCTTAACAAGCCTACTTGATAACCAATTGAATGAACATATAATTTAATGACTGTTTGGATGTAGTTTAATCTATGAATTTAAAGGGCAGAAGTGGTTTAATAAGCTTGCCTCTTAGATTCTTTGGAATCGATTATCAACAGCATGTCTGCTCACTAATGATCACAGTGCATACAGAATAGTAATATATGGGGGGCAATCATCAAATGAAGTGAACTGCATATTTTAATTAGTTGTAAAAATTCAGCAAATGAATTATGTCTTAAGTCATCAAATATATTGTAACTAATTTTTGATCGTTTATGAAAAGCAGTGAATTGGTGTTTGCCCAAATATATATTTGCGCTAAGTGAGAAAATTAAAAAGTGATATGGGTAGAAGACAGGAGCAGAACATGCCTCCAGATTAATCACTGAAAGCTCATATAAGAAAATAATATCTTCAGAAAGTTCCTTAAAAATTTCCAATAACATTTATTAAAAAGTTCAACAAATTAAGTTCCTGTTGAGGTGCTTACTTGGCCAATGTCCTTTCTAAATATGAGGAAATCTGAAAAGAGTTCAACAATTATAAAATGCATAGATTATGTTAGAAAATTTCTCTGTAAAAATCTTATTTTAACTCGTAGAGAAAATAATCAGTTGGCACATTAAAATTCATAACGCATGCTTACTAAAACACTCATTCAAAAGAATTGCATGTGTGATTTGTTGTGAAAATTCAGAAAATGAATAGGGCAGCCTTAAGTCATCAAATATATTGTGGCTAGTTTTCAATTATTTATGAGGAGCAATGACTTCTCACAAACAATCAAGAATTTTGCTTCAAAACACAAAAGGAAATTTAAGAAAGAATTTCATTTGTGCTGAATTTTCTCTTTATATACCAAATATTATTAAGAGTAAAATTTGTTCTAATTCTATTGAAATTAATAAAAATCAAGTCAATGATGCGTAAAAGTGGTTTACCATTTTTTTGTAACAACTTCCATTTCATTGATTTACCATATATTGTATTTTATTTTCTCATCTTTCTTAATAACCAAATATGAAAATGTGGATTCTTACATCCTTTTTCTAATATTTTTCAAGTTCTAAATAAGGTCTAAATCAATTATGGGCCTTAAACCAAGTATTTGTACTTCGTAGTAAGAGAATTAAATGGTGATATGGGGCAAAAGATAGGAACAAAACATGTCTCCAAACCAACTATTGGATGCTGATATTGATAGGAATGGTGTATTCCCGAGAGAGAGAGAGAGAGAGGGGTTGAATTGAAACTTTTAAAACTTCTAAGTCAAACTAAAATCAAGATCAATATTTCACAACCTAGGGTCTTTCTAAACAGTTACCAATTCCACAAATATTCAAAGCATGTATATAAAATAATCAATACAATAAATAATTGAACATGCATGTACAGAAATTAAAATGTGAGAAAATAAAAAGCAGACACAATATTTGTTATCGGGGTTCGGCCAACCTACCTATGTCCCCGCCTTAAACTAGCTGATCAAGGATTCACTAAATGCTCACTTTAACCGAGCGGAGCGATGCTACTAACAGTCTTCGTATGGGACGGAGACTCCTCAGCTCAATTACGGGGTTGAGCCACAACCAATTCTCCTTACAAGGCAAAGACACCTCACCTCAATTATCAAGTTGAACCAAACTGTGCACACTTTACAAGATGGTGCAAATCCTAACTCACCTAACCGAGTTTGAGCTAAACCAGGACTCCTTACAAGGCGAGTTTCCCTCTTCAGGGCATGCCTGGAATACAAAGATAATAATATTTTTCGTACAAATAAATTGCTTCTAAAATAAGTAGAGATGTACAAAGCACAATGCACTCATGTATGATATGAAATAAGAGCTCAGTTGAGTATGCATTTTTTTCTTAAAAGTATTTTGTAATCTTTGAAAATGATGTGTATGATAAAGTGTTTCAAAGATTTGAACCCTAATAAATATTTCTTCCAAAAAAAATATTTTTCAAAAAATAACAGGAGAACCTAGGGTTTTACTTTCAAACAATTTTTGCCCAAATAAATGTTTATGATCTTTGAAAAAAATATTCAATCAGTGATTTTCAAAGATCTATAACTCAAATAATATCTCTTAAAATATTTTTCAAAATGTAATGTAAGAGATGTTAGTGAGTTTTTACAAAAATATTTATACAATAAACGCAATGTAAGCTTTTGAATCTTGCAATGAAAATGCTCAAAGATTCGCAAGCAAGTAAAGTTTTCTCAACAAATATTTATTAAAGAAATAATATAGGAAACACTCAACGCTTACTCTTAAAGAAAATGATTTTGAAAAGAAAGTAATGAATGAGAGTAAATGAATTTTGATATGAAAAGTATATGCCCAAATGAACGCTCTCTTAACAAATTTTCACATGATAAGTATAGGAGAGTATGAAAGAATGACACTCAAAAATATTTTAAGAGGATTTTCAATATAAACATTAATTTAAAAATGCGTAATGAAAGGGGTATATATAAGGTTTCAGAATTTTTTACCATTGAGGGATATGGAGGGTATTTTTTAATTTTTTTAATTAAAAAAATTAATCCTAATCAGCGTTGAAAATTTGAAAAACCTAAAAGATTCAGTCAACTGACGACTTCGTCGCTTGGCTGACTGAAGCTAAAAAATTCAATTTTCTTTGAGGCTCGGTCAACTAAGTGATTACGCGCTTAAATTGCGTAATTAGACGTTTTAATTCGTGCATTGGGGTTTATATTTTTAATTAAATATCTAATTACTCTCAATATTTTAATGTGGTGTCCTATTTGTAATATTTGGATTTTATTGAGTAATTTATGAATTTTTGACATTTTTTTTATTGCTGGAAAAATTGTCATAGGCTAAAATCGGCACCAGTTCGTAATTCGAGCATAATTTTTTTGTCTAAACTCCGATCGAGACAATTCAAACTTCTGGAGAAAGATGAGAAGATTATTTACAACTTTTGTATTTTAAACATTGAGTGATACAGGCTCTAAGACAGCCAAAATTGCCCTTATTTGTTGAAAAAAAAGGAGAGAAGCAAAAATAATAAATAAATAAATAAATAAATATCTAATGTGACCTAGCCATGTAGCTGGGTTTGGAGCTTTCGTGCGTGTGGGTAGGACTGGCCTCTCTCCCTTATATAATTCCCTTTTTTTTCTTCTTCTTGAGCAGCACCCCTCCCCCTCTCCTTCTCCCCTTTCCCTTCTTTCCCTTCTCCCTTCTCTCTTCTTCCCAGCTCCCTAATTCTATTCTCTTCTATTCTTCTCCTGTTCCAACCCTCTAACTCTCTAGACTCTCTCCCTCTCTTCCTCTTTTTTTTTTCCAGCAATTCTCCCTCTTTTCCTTTCCCTTACTTCTCTCCCTCTCGGTTCCCTTGTTGTCTACCCGAGCTCCTAGGTCTCTCTTTGACACTCCTTGTGGCTGTGCTCTCTGTCTGCTGCAACACTCCCTGCTACTTTCTCCTTCTTCTTCTTCTTCTTCTTCTTCTTCTTCTTCTTCTTCTTCTTCTTTCTCCTCTCTTTCTCCAACTCTCTCTCAGTTGCTGAACCAGCCGAGCTCTCTGCTTCCATCTCTTGCCTTGCTGTGCTGTTGCTCAAGGAACTCGAGCTCTCTATTGCGGCGGCCATCCAAACTTCCAGCTACTGCGGCTATTGCTCAAGGAACCCGAGAACCCAAGCCTCCTATCTACAACTGTCGCCCTTGCTGTGTCATGCCTCCCAGCTGTTGCTAGTCGTCCTAATGTAGACAACTGACCACTCTCTACTCCTGTCGTGCCCTGAAGACCCGAAGCTCCTCCTTTACACTGTTGGTTGCTCCTCCACCTTCCACTTGAGCCACAGCAACCTTCTGGAGCCACAACTTGCTACTTGATAACTCTCTCTCTCTCTCTCTCTCTCTTCCTTCCTTTCTTCCTTATTTTTTCTCTTTTCTTCTAGTTTTAATTGTTCTTGTTTTTTTTTCATTAAGCAAATAATTGTATTTTGTGGGTGGAATTTTATTTAAAGTTTTAATTTTTGAAGCTTACTTGGGTGTCATGTTTATTTAATGTTTTAATTTCTAAAGTTTGTTTGGGTGCTATTATTTAAATTAGTTATTTTCTTCTTCTTATAAATTAATATTAGCATTAGATTTAAATTTTTTTACTTGCGTTAATTGTTAATCGATTAAAGTTTGGTTTAGTTTATTGAAAAAAAAAAGAGAAAAAATAAAAAAAGAAAAAAAATCTTCTTAGGATTTAAATTTTGCTTGAGTTCGATTTAGTTTAATATTATTAAAGTCCGATTTTTTCCGTGTTCCATTTATGGTTTAGTTCTTGAAGTCTTGGATTTTTGTTTCAGTTGTTGATTGCACTTAAATTAATGTTATTCCAAATTGTGATTAGTTGGGTTCTTTGTTTTACACGTTTTAATTAAGTAGGAAAGTTCTCACCTTTAGTTTTTATCCCGAAGTTCAACGCGTGTTTCAATGTCTGTGATTAGACGTAGGATTTCTGTTTCTCGTTATTAAATTCAGTGCATGTTAGGATTAAGATTTAATTTGCATGTTCATTTAACTTGTCAAAAAAAAAATCTCAAACAATCTAGAAAACCCGAATCTGAGCCGAGTTAAGTAACTTTTTATTTTCGATTGGAAATACATAAAATTTGAGATTAAACCGCATTTTCTGAGGAGACGATCTGACATTTGGGTTGAATATTACATGACAGAACTACTATACTTGGGATAACTTCCGATCTGCTCATTTTTTGAGCGAGTCACTAAGCAAATGGCCGGTCGGTTAGCCAAAGGTGATTTTGTACCCTTCATTAGTTCGGTTGGTTGTCCATGAGAGCTGGTTGGCTAAGAAAACAGTGTCGATCAACTGGGACTGTTTGGTTCTAAAAGGTCGGTTTGCTGAGGAATGCAAAAGGGCCAAGTTCTAAGGTCAGTCAACTCTGGAAACTTAATTCAAAAGTGGTTGGGTCGATTGAGCCTTATCAAACTTTGACTTCTGGCCTATGGCATGGTCAGTCGACTAAGCTAGTCTTAACTAGTGAGGGTTAGTTGACCGAGGTCATTTAACACCTAAGATTAGCCCTAATTTTGACCCTAAAGATATTTCAAAAACCCTTGTTTGGTTTTAGCTTTTATTAAAAGGATTTTAGATTAATTTTTAGGTTTCCTATAGTCAGTCTATGGTCGTTTGGGCTTTTAAGCATATCATGCAAGTCATGCATTATTACAGACCAAATATAAAAACTAAATGCATTACAAATAAAAATAACATGTCTTCTTCTTTGCTCTTTGATCTTCAATGGAATACGCCGAAATGAGGTGGTTTTTAAGTCCCATATGGCTTCCATTTCCCTTGTCCTTATGTGTGAGCTGAAATATGAACCTATCAAAGTACTAGGCACACACATGAGAAACAAGTGCTTTGTCAGCATCAAAATCGGGATCATACTCGAAAAGTTAACAATCTCTTCTTTTTTTATGATGACAAATGTATCAGAGCAAAATGGGTTCAGCCTGAAAAGGCTCACCCTAAGAATATGCATATCTTAAAAAAAAATAATATAACTCAGGCATATTCACTAAAGAAGACATTCTAGATAAATTATGCATTTAGTTTTATCATTAAAGCAAAGATACATATTGCGTTATACCTTAGACATTTAACCCCCTTTTTAATCCCCCTTAAAAAATATTTTCCAATTATTTGACATTTCGCTCAGTAAAAATTTTCCCCCTTTTTGACATGAGGAAAAGGCCTAAGCTAAGTATAAAAACAATTTTGAGCATTAAAGAAAATTAGCTTAAAAGAGAACTCCCCCTTGTTAAAATAATTTTTATTTTGCTTAGAAAAAAAAAAAAAAAAACTCTCCCCCCATTTGGTCTAAGATTTGGGCATAGAAAAAAAATTTAAAACTATTTTAAAACATTTTCTATTGTGCACATACAACAGTATAAATGGTCATTAAAAGATTAAAATGGCATGACAAACATGGTCATACTAAAATTATCCTCAAATCATTGTAGTTCAAACAATACATAAGACCTGCAAAAAATTAGAGTTCAGAACTTGCGGCATATGATAGCAAAGAGAGGTTTGAGTATGAATTCAGTCTAACAAGTTTGTATGCATTTTCATATGTAATCACCGAACCAATTATGCAAAATATATACATATAAATAATAAGGCAAGAGATAATGAATTTTAGTTTTGAAAATATTTCTTGCCATAAAACATTAAAAAAAAATGTTCCCCTTTTGATATTTTCAGAAAGTACTGGGGACGATGCTTGCTGAAAAAGTAACTTTAATGTAAGACTCAAGCAAGCATCATTATTCTGGTTTAGCAATTAAGCACATTCCTAATATAACTAGAAAAAACAACCATATGAATCTTAAGGATAGACAATTCAAATGCAAGATCATATGGCACAGCAAATGATTGTGCCCAACAACATATTTAAATTTAAACTTTTCAACAAAACTCATCATACTTTAATGCACATGCCACATTAAGTTCAATTTAGATCTAAGCTAAACTTATTGGTGAGCAAAACAAGATGGAGATTTATTTTTAGATGCTCCCCCTTTCAATTTGAATCCAAGTTTAGATGAAATAAACGGCTTATACTAGTTAAAGACTAATTTCACTGTGCCTAGAAGTATAAGCCATAATTTTAAATCTTTTAAATTAACCATATTGATAATTTATCAACTATATTCTGATCAGTTCGGTCATCCCTATAGGCTACAAATGCATTGGAGAAAAAAAAAAGTATTAAGGCATGACATAGTGCACATAACCATGAACACTCCATATCTATTCATAAAGCTTTTAAGAGCTGGATATGAGGTTCAAGGTTTTTAAAAGAACCTCAATATTCAAAAAGCGAAGTGATGCATGTGAGTCCTTTATGCTCTTATTGCTAGGAATGAAGCTTAGCTCCCTTGAATATGCCATGATTATGTAAGGATGAAATTTAATATTCATTTAACTTTCACTCATCCTTTCAAAAGTATTTTAATATTTATTTTATCATAATAATCTTAGTACATGGTTTCATTTTTGGGAAAATTTTAATGAAAATTTCGATAGCATGCCGTCTGTAAATTGGACATTTTTCCATAAAATTTGTACCTGAAATTTGGTTGTTTTCAGCAAATAATTCATTTTAAGCATACAATAACCTAGATCCACCACCAGCATGCAATTCACATGATCGCATCTTCCATGCAGGTGGCGTTCCATACAAGCATGCAAGTATCATACAGTTCTACAACAACCTTGCAGATGACGTTCCATACAATCCAGTATTTTCAATCAGTATAATCAATAATTGTTCACAATACCAGATGATACCAAATCACTATCCATCAAAGTAATTTAAGCATTTGGTGTAATATGGATAGTATGCTATAGTGTTGTTATATAGACATATGGGCATAAAAAGAGATTATGAGAGCATTTAATTTATATAACTCTGAAGATAATGCTCCCCCTAAGTTATGTACTATCACTCATCACAATTATATGCCTTTTTCATCTTTTAATTTCTTAGCCAAGTGCTTTAGATTTTCATTGATTTAAGTTTGACTTCACATACCTTGGCTTAGAGGACCAAAAAGTCACAAGAAATACTTCTTTAGGGTCAAAAGCCTACATTTGCCTCTTTTCTTATGAATTTCAATATGTGAGAGGCTCAAGTTTGAGTGGCTTTTAGATTTAACTGCTCGTGCATAGGTTTCTTTGAACTTTGAACTGTCATATAGATTGAAACCTAGTGCAACCATCTTAGCCATTCAACTTCATTATAAGAATATGAAGCTTTAAAGGATTTGATTTAAAATTTGAGAGCTTGTGAGAGAAGCAAAGGATAAATACTCTTAAGGATTTAGAATAGTGTTCAAAAGTGAGCACAAGTGGACAATATTCAGAATATTTTCATGCTAGCGAATATGTCCAAATAGATTGGGAAAAGGGCAATTAGGAGTATATGGACTTTATTGAACCACGCTCTTTGGTTATTACAAATCTATTGCAGTACGAGGGTATCCTTTGAATATGATCACAAAATGGAACAAGGATACGAACTAAGGGATAGGTAGAGTCTTTGCCGAATGTGATCGTGAAATGGCAAAGGTTTCCTATGGAGGAGAACTATAACGCCCCAACCTGGGTCTGCCAGGGAGCACTGCGTCTTTCCTCCTCCACCTGGACCAGACAACATGAACACACACCACTTCCCAAACCCATGGTCATCACTACCCGTAATCCTAAGGACTAACAAAAATTAAGCTATTATCTACTACCTATTGGAATCCATTCTCGCTTTGGTCCTAAGGGGTTTACTTTCATGATCACCCATATCATCCTTTTATCGAAGCCTCGGGCACTTTTAAAAAGACAAATAAACCAGACGTGCCCTTTCTTTTTATAATATAAGTAGACTTTATGTGCATGTGAAGGAATTTGCTTATTTGTTCCATTTTTACTTGACGAGGCATGACTGCGGGTTTGATAAAAAAAACGTGAACCTTTTTTGAAAGTATATTCTCTTTAAATTTAAAGGGTTTATCATGATCATTCTTTTTATTTTTGGATTCGCTTGATATTTTGGAATGATCATTCATTTCATCCTCCAAGCAGGTAATTTTCAAAACTTTCTCAATCTTTCTCTTCTCAAGGATAGCAAGATAATCTTTTAGATCTTCTAATTGTTTTGCTAACCTTTTATTTTCATTTTTCAAGAAAGTTTTAAGCTTAGATATTCTAACTAGAAACTTATGCATTTTATATAAGCCCTTTTCTAGTTTTCCATGCGAAGGCATGCACTCAACATTTAAAACATTACATGATTAATCGAAAGATTTATCACAAGAAACATCACACGAATTAGTGCATTAATCATTAACAACATTATCACAAGAGATATTAGATGATTCATTACATGGTATATCACAGGTTTCAGCACAAGAATCATCACAATAAGCATCTAATGAATCATTTGATAAAGGAGATTGAGATACATATACCTCCTCCTCGACTAAAGCACTTAGCCCATGGTTCACCACTTCTAGATCATTTGAGCATGATTCTTCCGGAGTGGTGGTCTCCTTCTCCTAAGTCTCTCCATATGTCCTATCCAGTTCTTCCCAAATATTTCTTACACATTTACATGCTATAATCTTAAGAAGAATATTAAAATCTAAAGCACAATAAAGTAAATCCATGGCATGTGAATTTGCATGCATTAAATTAACATCATTTTCACTTACACGCATACAAATTCCTTTAGCTACCACCTGCTATGCTCTCCAGTCCACAGATTTTATAAAAATCCTCATTCTTCGTTTCCACAAGGTGTAATCAACATCGTAAAATACTGGAGGCCTGACCTATGATCGTCTCTCACTGAATGGGGAAACACTAGCATGAGCCATTGCGATCTTTAACACAGGAGATTGAGCTTTTTGTAATGAGGCTCTGATACCAACTAAAAAGAATGGTGTATTCGCAAGCGCAGGGGGGGGGGGTGGTGGTAAGGGTGAATTGAAACTTTTAAAACTTCTAGGTCAAACTAAAATCAAGATCAATATTTCGCAACTTAGGGTCTTTATAAGCAGTTACCAATTCTATGGATATTCAAAACATGTATGTAAAATAATCAAGACAACAAATAATTAAACATACATGTATAGAAATTAAAATGCGAGAAAATAAAGAGCAGACATAATAGTTGTTATCGGGGTTCGGCCAATCCTGCCTACGTCCCTGCCTTAAGCCAGCAGCTCAAGGGTTGACTAAATGCTAAATTTAACAGGGCGGAGCGATGCCACTTATACTCTCCTTACAGGGTGGAGACTCACGAGCTCAATTATGGGGCTAAATCACAACCAATTCTCCTTAAAAGGTGGAGACACCTCAGCTCAATTACCAGGCTGAGCTAAACTGTGTACACTTTACAGGATGGTGCAAATCTTAACTCACTTAACCGGGTTCGAGCCAAACTGGGACTCCCTACAAGGAAAGTCTTCCTCTTCAGGCCACGCTTAGAATACAAAGATATTAACATTTTTTGTACAAATAAATTGCTTCTAAAATAAGTAAAGATGTACAAATTGAAGCACAATGCACTCACGTATGATATGAAATAAGAGCTCAGTTGAGTATGAATATTTTTCTCCAAAGTATTTTGTAATCTTTGATAATGATGTGTATAATAATGTTCTTCAAAGATTTGAACCCTAATAAATATTTCTTCCAAAAAAATATTTTTAAAAGAATAACAGGAGAACCTAGGATTTTGCTTTCAAACAAGTTTTGCCTAAATAAATGTATATGTTCTTTGAAAAAAATATATAAGCCATGCTCAACCTGTAAAAATTTCAGTTCAATCAGATCATGAAAAATCACCATCCAATTGTATAGATAAAGAGGGCTGCACAAGAACCTCCAATCCTAAAGCTACTGCTTCCATGAGCCTGATATCCAAGACACAAAACCATAGTTTAAAAGCTCCAAATAAAAATATAGTCGATCCAAATTAAGAAGGGCGAGTTCTGTAAATATTTCAGCAGAATCAGACTAGAAATTACCACCCGATCGTCTAGATCAAGTTGACTGCGTAGGCACCCCCAATCCTGAAATTGTTACTGCAATGAGGTTGTTGTCCAAGCCCCAAAACCAACATTTTCGATCTTCAAATGACAATCGGACCGTCTAGAGTGAAGGATGAGTTAGGCACCACCTATCAAAATATTAGCTCAATTAGACGAGAATTCACTATCCAATAGTCTATGAAAAGCTGACTGCGCAAGCAACTCCAATCCTAAATTTTCAGTTTAAAACAATTTTTTTTCCCTCTCTCTTTCTTAACACAAAATTCTTTTTTTTTTCTTCTCCTCTCTTCTTGTATTTTTCTTATTACTTCCAAGCTTCTCTATTTATAGGCTTGAGGAGTGATTTGATTAATCAATCAAATTCAAATCAAACAATCAAAATAAAACTAATTTGCTAAATCAAGTTGTGATTTGATTAATCAATCAAATTCAAATCAAACAATCAAAATAACTAATTTGTTAAATCAAGTTGATTAATCAAATTTATTTTTCAATCAAGCTTTATTGGCAATTCAATTTTAAATTTTGATTTTTGTACATGTCTTTGATTTTTTTTTTATTTTTTTTTAAATTTTTTTGCGAGTCCAAATTAAAGACTCAAGATTGCTAGCCCACTTTCATTTTTTTTTTCTTTTTTGCATTTTTTTTTCTTGTAATATAAGACCCCTGAACAAATTAGGGTGTCTACATCTGCCCCTCTTTATAGGTTTGCCATTGAAGATGATAAAAGACATGTCTTTTATTGTTCTTTTGTAACAAATCTATAAAGATAAAAGACACTAATTTTGGACTGGGTCTTATATAACAAAAACCCCTACAAAAGAGAATATATGAACTTACACAGATGCATGGATTCTGAGGCCAATTCATAGACTTACAGTGTAAGGTGTAAAATTTCCTAGTTGATTGGAAAAATTACTACCATGGGTCTGGAAATCATGCCGTGAAGCACAAAGGTATCTCACAAATTTGGATGGAAATGACTGCTCAGGTTTGAGAAGTAATGTCATGTGTCTTTGAAACAATCAAAACAACTTGAATGATACTTCTCATATTCGAGAACTATAAACGCCAAAACCCTCTAAGATAAGCAAAACAATTTGAATATGTCAGTGGTTAGTACAACTTGATGACAACTACTTAGATTTGGGAACTCTAATCGCCGCAAACCTCCGAGATACTGGAATATTTTAAATAGGACCATTCAAACTTTGGGAACTATAATGCCACAAACATCTAAAATGGTCAAAACAAATTGAAGATTACTATTTAGATACTTAACCTCCGTGATAGCCAGACTATTTGGATACTTAACCTCCAAGATAGCCGAAGCTTTTGAAGATGACTATTCAGATACTTAACCTCTAAGATAGCCAAACTATTTGGACACTTAACTTCTGAGATAGCTGAAGCTTTTGAAGAAGACTATTCAGATACTTAACCTCTAAGAAAGCTAGACTATTTGGATACTTAATCTCCAAGATAGCCAAAACTTTTGAAGATGACTATTTGGATACTTAACCTCCAAGATAGTCAAAGCTTTTGAAGTTGACTATTTAGATACTTAATTGATGTAATAATAGGATTTAAATAATAAAGAGGAAGGGAAATTGAAACAATAACGGAAGAAGGAAGTTGACTTCGCGTTCGTCGACGACATTGCATTTTGGAAGGAAAAACTGGGGGAAAATTATCAGAGCCTGAACACAGGGGATTCGTCAATGAGGGCATAAGAGGATTAATCGATGAAGACAAAATTCATCGATGAGAAAATACCGAGGGAGGTTTTTGAGCAGTCAGAATTTCGTCAACGAGGAGTGGATTTCGTCGACGAAATTATTGAAGGACTTGTTGACGAGATGACGTGGCTCATCGACGAATCCAGTCCTATAAATACTAAAAATACAAGTTTTAATTTCTTAACTAAGCTAACTCTCACCTCTCTCTCTCCCCTTTAGCTCTCTCTCTCTCTCTCTCTCTCTCTCTCTCTCTCTCTCTCTCTCTCTCTCTCTTTTTCTTCAATTTCGGGCTAAATTTACGTCGGATCAACAATCTGAAGCCACCACGACGCTTCTGGGGAAGTTCTCTCCAAATCAGTCGGAGCGAATCGTTGGTGAAAGCAAGTTAGAAATCATCCCTAAGTTGAGGTAAGACTTTTTAAGCCAAATTTGATATTATGACAGTTATAGGAAATGATGTACGTGTGAGAATACTGAAGTTTAATACTGGAAGTTTTCAATTTCAGCGTATTGATCAGGAAATCCTACGGGGGTTAGACTAGGATATTTTAGGGGCTTTCTTAGTAGTCAGGTAAGGGAGTAAACTAAAGCAGTTATTTTTTTACGTAAATTACTATTATTTATAAGCAAATTGATTTCCTAAAAATATGTACGATATTGAATATTATGGAATAAATGTACGTTTGAGAAGAATACTGCTAATGTGATGAAATGTATATATATATATGTATGAGATGCCAGAAATTATGATTTTTAGAATATAATGTATGGTTTTATATAGCAAACGTGTGACATGAATATTATTTTCCATGGAAGAATATCATGATACGACAATGATACGAATGAAATATGTTTTGTGAAATTATGAAAGAGTACAATATATTATGATGATTTTGAAATGCATGGTAATTAATTTAATTTCAGAATGATATGTATGATATGTTCAGCGTGAGGCTGTAATTATGATACGTTCGGCACAAGGCCGTAATTATGATATGTTCGGCACAAGACCGTAATTATGATATGTTCGGCACGAAGCCGTAATTATGATATGTTCGACACAAGGCCGTAATTATGAAATGTTTGGCGCAAGGCCGTAATTATGAAATGTTTGGTATAAGGCTGTAATTATGAAAGATGCTATATAATCATGTACTATATATTATTAGAACCAAGTTGTTAGTTTAGTTCAGTTCAAGAGCTCAGTACCGTAGCTATATAGATCAGATATCTATGTTCAGATTTATGCTAACCACCCCACGAGGGGGTGGGAGATGGATAGTCGATGTGACTTCAGTGTAGAGTTGTAGACGTCCACCTGGCAGTCCGGACCAGAGTGTGACGGGCCCATCGTACGTACAGACATATTTGACTCAGCAGTGGTTGGCCAGCCATTGTCGGGTCCCGCCTTCGGGCTGTACAACCTGTTATGGGGGGTAATACATGACATCAGCTAGCTATTCATCCTGAGCATGTTTTTAGTATTATCAGATATAACACACAATTTATGAATAATATGAGTTACTAGAAAAATATGAAAGTATATGATGATTAAATATGTTATGAGGTATGTTCACAGATATATGAAATGTATTGTATATGTATAACTGCATTTTATATATATATTCATGTTGCCACACAACTGTATTTAGTTTATTTTTCCTTACTGAGAAGTGTCTCACCCCCAAACTTAATTAATTTTTCAGGAGACCCTAAGAGACCGACGGGTCGTGGGCGCCGTTGAGTGAGTTGACCTTCCCTACTAGTAGGGTAAGAAGTGAACTAGGATCAGGAGATTTTTGTTGTATGATCCTAGTGTTATTTTGACTTTTTGGAGATTGTAAACATATACAGTATATTGATGACGTAGTAAACTCTGATATTATGTTTTATGATTGGATGTATGAGATTTTATGCTTGCTGCTACTTAGGTTTCCGCTGTGAATGACAGGTGTCCCCATTACCCACGGGTTCGGGTTGACCATTTATTTATTATGTTTCATTTTATATTAAGAAAATTGAGGTTGTTACACTTAACCTCCAAAATAGTTAGACTATTTGGATACTTAACCTCCAAGATAGCCAAAGCTTTTGAAGATGACTGTTCAGATACTTAACCTCCGAGATAGCCATACTATTTGGATACTTAACCTCCAAGATAGCCTAAAACTTTTGAAGATGACTATTCAGATACTTAACCTCCGAGATAGCCATACTATTTGGATACTTAACCTCCAAGATAGCCCAAATATTTTGAAGATGACTATTTGAATACTTAACCTTCGAAATAGCCAGACTATTTGGATACTTAACCTCCAACATAACCCAAAGCTTTTGAAGATGACTATTTAGATACTTAACCTCCGAGATAGCCAAACTATTTGGATACTTAACCTTCAAGATAGCCCAAAGCTTTTGAAGATGGCTACTCGAATTCTTAACCTCTAGGATAACTAGACTATTTGGATACTTAACCTCCAAAATAGCCAAAAACTTTTGAAGATGACTATCCAGATATTTAACTTCTGAGATAGTCAGACTATTTGGATACTTAACCTCCAAGATAGCCCAAAGATTTTGAAAATGATTATTCAAATACTTAACTTCCGAGATAGCCAGATTATTTGAATACTTAACCTCCAAAATAGCCCAAAGCTTTTGAAGATGACTATTCAAATACATAACCTTCAAGATAGTCAGACTATTTGGATACTTAACCTCCAAGATAGCCCAAAGCATTTGAAAATGACTATTCAAATACTTAACCTCCAAGATAGCTAGATTATTTGAATACTTAACCTCCTGATTTTAACATATACATCAATAGCTCATTATTGTAAATTAGAATAGGGAAGGAAAGCCAATCTTACCTCCAGTATTCAAATCCTCCAGTCTTCCTTTCCTCCCTTTTGAATTTGTTCTAGAATAGCCTTTAGGATCAGTCTTGAGTAGCCTTCTAGGCAGGGAGGTCTGCTTTTGTGTATTGGACGAAGGAACTTATATGTCTTTCCTTCTGAGTGTTGGTAGTCAGGCATCGGTGGGTGTGCCTTTTGGGGAGAGGACTCCAACCTTCTGGGGTCTTTAGGGTGTTGCTACTTTGACCCTTTTCTTTAGAATCTCCTCGTACTGCTTCTCTAAACTTTCATTATGAATTCTCTAGGTATTCCTCTCTTCTTCGGTGTGCTTAACTCTGTGCGAGACTCTTCTATTCATAGGCTCAGTCCTAGGTCAATTTAGGTTGGGTCTAGTCTTTCCTTTCTTCATTCTTTCCATCTAAGCAGCAATACTAGTGCTAGTTTTCCTTCTTACAGCAATGTAATCCCCCATTCTTGCTATATGGCCAATTCTCCATTCAATAGAGAGTTTCGCTGAGAATTTGAGGTGCTACAATCCAATTTTTGATTGATTTGTGCGATACTTTTCAAGGATTGTTTCCAAATTGATTCAAAATCAAGGTATCTCTGCGCATGCTTTTCAATTTCTATAGATTCTCCTTTAATTCTTTGATTTATTTAAATTTCCCTCCCATTTGTATTGACTTTGTTTCTGAATTGGTGAGCAGGTATCTTGGAGATGCAATGGAATATTCCCAAGCACATGGGCACGACTGAGCCCCTTTGAAGATTTCTTTTTGTGTATTTTCCTTTGTATTTTGCCATGTATTTCCTTTGTAATTTGCAGTTTTGTATTGTATCTTATCTGGCATGTACCCCTGTGTACTCTAATGAAAAAAATATGCTGACTCCTTCTTGTTGCCACATAAGCACACTAATTTCTTGACTCAAAAATAGTACTGCATGGTAATTTCAATAAGTACAAGGACTGTTTTCTAAAAAGACTTACATGAAAAACAAAATAAAGACTTAATTAAAAAAGAAAAAGAAAAAAAGAAGACCACCTGGGCATATCAAAAGACCCAATTTCAAACATGTGAAAATGAAAAGGACTTTATGAACACCTTAACAAAAATTAAATTTCAATAATTTAGTTTAGGAGTTAACAATGCAGGCTCAAGGACATATAGGCTTAACTCCAAAATTCTAAAAAGAAGACTAAGTATTCAAATATAACAAAAGGACCTATGGACTTAATTTGAAAACCACAAGATGATTTGAATAATCTATGGACACAAAAAGATAATTACCGACTTAGATCATGGTGTTAGGAACTATAGACCTAATCTAAACCCAACAATTGTAGACTTGGACTATGGATTGAACCCAAATGTGAGGGACTTTATAACTAAGTTTGCTCTCAAGGGTCCATGGATAGGATCTTGTTTTCAGATTTAGGATTCAAATGAATGTTCCAAATGGGAATGTTCCAAATGGGGGCTTGAAAATTTCATTGATCTCATGCACCTCACCAATTAGGGAGACCTGGTAAAAATTAGGGTGTCTACACATTGCTCGAACTTGGTTTTTGTCTTCAGTAGCTAGATGAGAGATGGTCCCAACCTAATATCCCAAGGTCAAGGTGGAGCAGCAGGTTTATGTTTTCAATTTCTCCTAAGGGGCATATATTCCAAGGTGGACATTGTTGTAATATATGGCTCATATGATTGAGTGGAAGATACGTACAAAGATAAAACATGAATAAAATAGGAATGCTAACTTGTGGGAGGAAATCTTTGACGATTCTGAATTTGTTACATTGACTATTTGCTTTCAATATTTAAATGTTGATGGTATCTCTACAAACCGTCGATGGTTTGGCTCGGGAACTCGGCATTTGTTTTTAAATTTTGAATTAGGACGTTGGAGAGGTTGGGTTTTGGAGGAAAAGCCTCCAGGAAGTTTATATATACGTTGTATATGTTGTAACTATTACGATGTTTCGTGTCTTTGGACACAAGGTAGTGAAAATCACATTGTCGATTGCTCCTGTGGATGTAGGCATTGCCAACCACGTAATTCCTTGTGTCATTGTTGTTGCTTTCGTTATAATCTGCGTCATTGTTGTTATGTATATTTCACTATTCAGTGTTGCGTTGTATGATCGTTTTATTCTGCTTTGCAATTTGATTTTCACAACAAGGGAAAGACATAGAATTAAGATGAAAATAGAGAAGAAGGGAGAACAAGGGGAGAAGAGGAAAAAGAATTGAGAATCATAGTAGAAAGGATAGTTGAGATCAGCAAACAAGAAAGGAGAGAGAATTGAGAGATATGGGGAGAGAAGTAGAGAAAAGAAGAATAGAAACAAAGAAGAAGAAAGAAGGTAGAATGCTGCTAGGCAATAGGGGATTAGGGCCAAAATAGGATATTAGAACAGAGAAAAGAAAGAAAAAGAAGAGAGGGGGAAGAAGAAGGGAAAATGTGAAGAATGAAGGGAAAATGGTTGGACTGAAATGGGAGTATGGAAACCAAATTTGGGCTCTGATACAAAATGATGTAGGAGCAGCATGAAGGTTTTGTAGCCAAGGAAAAATTAGAAGAGAAGAAGGAGGGGGAAGGGAGGAGAGGGGAGATACGAGGGAGGAAATCTCACTTTCAATTCAACTCAAATTCATCAACAATTGCCTACAACGTGGTTTTCAAACACATCTTTATAAGAAAGCCTAAACACATAAAATTACACACATACCCATATAAGTACATGCATTACAAACAAACCCCTTTTTTACACAAATAATAAACACAACCCTCCCTAAATACACATAATCCTATACTAATTAATACTAAACACACAACAATAAATACTAACTAAACCCAACATTCCTTGATCCAATTCTTCTTAAGTATGGTCCAACAAAGATCTTCCCAAGGTCTTGCTTCTTGTCTTACATCACATACTAATCTATAATTATAAAAGGTGTACACATGCGTGGATGTTGCCAAAACTATGTAATAAAATAGGTCTCAAGGTTTCATTTAAGCTAGTGCATGACTTTTGTAAAGCTAATGTATAATCTTCATGAGAAAATCATGTATTTGCTTCTTTTAGGGATATTCGAATCATTAAAGTTTAAAACATTTATATTGAAGGCTTAGTAGAAAGAGTTGTAGACTGAAAAACGAGTTGCTTGTAAACTTACAATTGATACAAAAACAAAAGAAAAGAGCATTTGTTGGTCTGCATATGCATTTCTGCTCATTAATTATCATGATGCATATGTAACAAAATAGTTGTACATAGAGGTAATCATCAAATAAAGGAAAATGCATAATTTAATTAATTGTAATAATTCAAAAAATGAATAGGACCAAAATCATTATATTGTAATCCTATTTTTTGGTCATTTATGAGAGACGGTGACGTCGTCCAAACAACGATAAGACTCATTTTTAATTGGAAAAATACTAAATAAAAGAAAAAAAAAAGAATTCATGCCTAATTATTGTGAAAAGCGAGAAAAAGTAAAATTTGTTATTGTCATGACCCGCTCATTTTTCACATTTTTTTTAATATTATTAACATGATAAAATCAATACTACATATCCCACAATCCAGCTCAGCAGGTCACCATCCACCTGGACCAATGGGTACCAGAGATATAACAAAACATACAGCAGAAGCCTACGCAGCAGAAAGTATAAAATCATATACATCTCATCATAATGTGCATAACACATACCAGAATCACTACAATCACTATCTCACAGTATATACATCTCAAAAATGAAATCTAGGGACAATCCCCACAAAACCTAACTGTCCCTACCAAAAACTTACCTTTCCAAAGAGGGCAAACAACTGATCTAGATCAGCGGGGCTTTTCCCGCTCTCCTATCAGGGGCTCCTGAAAAATGTATAAGATTTAGGGGTGAGACACCTCTCAGTAAGGGAAATAAACTAATACCAGTGTGTGGCAACATAAGTATTCTGTGTTCTACATATACCATATATAACATATTCAATACTGTTTATCAAATCTGGGAAAACATACATATATATCAACACATAGTAGAATATACTACATTTTCATAAACATATCTCATCTCATACAATAATAATAACATAAAACAATCCTAGTAGGTTAGCTGGCTGTTGTCACGTATTATCTCCACATGACTGGGTTGCGTGGCCTGAAGGCGGGACCTGACAATGATTGACCGACCACTGCCAAGTCAAACAGTAGTCTGTAGGTCGGATGGGTCTAGCCAGACTGGTTCGTACACTAGGGGCGATAACAGCACACTTCTTAAAAATAACCACATCTACCATCCAATCTCACACCACTCCGTACAATGGCGTTAACACAGATATCATGATCACGAGGACCATGGACACATAGCAATGGTACCGTGCAAGTGCTAGCCTAGACCAAGTCAACCAGGTTCTGATATCATATATATATATATATATATATATATATATACTAAAATCGTGATACATGGATATCTCATATCAATAATTATCAAATCAATCATATCAGTTTTCACATATACATATTTCATGAAAATCATCGGCCCGTACGCCGGAATTACACATTTTATCATAGCTCGACCCATACGCCGGCAAATCACATAGCACAACTCGTACCCTGGCAAATCACATAACTCGGTCTGTACGTCGACAAATCACATAGCACGGCTCGTACGCTGGCAAATCTCATCCACATAGCACGGCCCGTACGCGGGCAAACATATCCACATAGAATGGTCCGTACGCCGGCAAATCACACACATATATATATATATATATATATATCTCGGCCCGTACGCCGAATTTTCATCATAGAAATCCATATCGTCTCCATTCCTAGAAAACAGTATTTCATAACATTTTTATACTCATGCCACACTAAACAAATTTTCCACGTATTCAACATATTATCATTTAAACAGTATTTTCCAAATATAAATCATATATATAAATATATATACATTTTCCGCAAATCAGATGCTAAATATATATATACATACATTTTTTCAAAACAAAACTAACTTAGTTTATCTCCTTACCTAATTCCTGAAAAGCCCCTAACAAAATCTTTTCCGTACCCACAAGGTTCTCAACTCAACACCCTTAAAATGAAAACTCGTAGAATTAAAGTTTAGTATTTTCGTACGTACAACATTTTTTATAACTACCGCTAAGTCAAATTCGACTTAAAAAATCTTATCTCAACTTAGAGATGATTCCCAATGTTCCCAATCAATACCCCTGGAAATAAAAATTTCAAGTATTAAAGTTCAGTATTTTTACGCTTATATCACTTTTTTCAACTGTCAAAAATCCAAATATTGAGTATAAAGTCTTACCTTGGATTTGGGATGAAATCCAACTTTGTTTCCCTGACGATCCGCTCCGGCAGACTTGTAGAGAACTTCGCAAGGAGCATCGTGGTGGGTTCGGTTTGTCGATCCGACGTAAAACTGGCCTAGAATCAAAGAGAGAGAGAGAGAGTCGTAGGAGAGAGAGAGGAGAGAGAGAGAGCACTTCCAAAAAAAATCTAGGCAAGCTTCTTCACACCATTATGTGTATATATATATATATATATATATATATATATATATATATATTAATATCATACTAAACATTAATTAAAGTAAAGCTTCTTGAAGAAGCTTTCACACTTTATATATATATATATATATATATATATATATATACCTTTAACCTATATATTAAATGTATATCATAATAACTTACTTATATATGTATATATATATACATGTTTTAATATTTATATATATATATATATATTTTCCTTATCATACTATTCATTTTACTTGTTAATTTAATTAATTAATTTTATTTATTATTTTATTATTATTTTAAAATTTTATTTTTCCCGGTTACTATAGTTGTAATGTTAAAAAAATAAAATTTGATTTAATTTATAATTAACATGTAATTTTCTTAATTTTAAATTATATTAAAACTATTTTTTATTCTTAATGGCCTTTGAAATAGAGACAAAATATAGTGAAATATATATATATATATATTAAAAAAAACTCCTTGATCTAAAAAGAGCTTAAATCAATTTCAGCAAATGAATGCATATTAGGCCCAATGTATTAATTCGTACTGCCAATTAGTGAATGCTAATTTAAGAAAATATATCTTTAATTAGAAAGTTGTTTAAAAAGTTTCCAATATCATATATTAAAAACTTCAAAAAATATATTAAAACAAATTTCTTATTCAAATGTTTATTTGGCAAATGTGTTTTCCTAAATCCTAATATAGGAAAATCTGCCAAGGAGTCTAATACTTTAAATGCATAGGTTATATTATAAGTTTCTTCATACAAATCTTACTTGAACTTATATTTCATGAATAATCTTTAAAAAATTCTTCTCTGAGAAAATAATACACATTTAAATTCAGAATGCATGCTTCCTTAAATATTCATCGAGGAATAAAATTTTGAGAATTTTTAAGTTGGGTGTTTTCTTGCCAATAACGTTGGCTTAGTATAAAAAATTTCATTTGAATCAATTTAATAAATAAAATGTATTGATTAATTTTAGAAGGTACTTAAAAAAAATTTTCTTCAAAATGAGGAAAAATATTAATAATCACATTAAAGTTTTTACATTACTGGATCAAAAATAGAAATTTTTTGTGGACGCATGCATGTGAATGAGGAGAAAGGGGAAAAATACAGCTAAGTTATTGAATGTAATGATGAGAAAATATTTTTGAAATACTAGTAATAAATCTGCCCATTCAAAGCTTTCCAAATTCCCCCAAGTCTATATAAAGGACTACTGGCTGATGCCCAACTCAAGTGTTTGTGTGTGAAAAAAGTTACCTGAAGATCGAAGATGGAATTGAGTCTCACTGCAGCTTTGAAGTTCTTGATCTCCATGGTGGACGGCTCGCTTCTCTTTAAAGACTTCAAGCGCAAGGACTTTTGCCTCCAGGAATGTGAAGAAAGGCGATCTTTGTTCATGGCAACTTAATGGAGGATACATAGCCATGTGATAAATATAATTATGTAGTTTCAAAACACATTTAATAATCACAGTTTATGTTATGTGTGTCTTTTTCAATTTAACAGTTTAACTATTTGAGGGAAATGAAGTGTAATTGGTAGCCTTCAATTCTTTTTTCTGTGTTTTCTATTATTTTAATCTCATACTAGCTTTAATCTTCTTATGATTTGTTATTTCAATACAATATTACATTTCCCCTTTAAATTGTAATATCCTTTATGCTATAATATAACATGAATATTGCTTTTCATTATGCGTTATGATGAGTTATGCATAATTTAGAGAATATGGCATCAAAGGAAGTATTTTAGAGTGATTATGCGAAAGTATATGCTGGAAGAATGGTGCAATGAAAATGTTTGATCAATACTATCAATTGGGATTCTACAGGCATGCAGGTCTACACTTGAAAAATGTCTAATTATGCTGTTCCCCAGTCCTCGCAGAATGGCAGTCGTTGTTCTACAATTTTAATTTCATGCTTCTACAGCCTCATAGAAAGATTGACAAGGCAGGGGAACGTAATTGGTTTTATCCTACTGTCAACCCAATTTGATCATGTTCATGCATTAAGATTAACTTAACTGGGAGAAGATATCAACAGGGAAAATTTTTAGCTGCCATCAGTGGGGACTTTCGTCTGCTTGTCTAATTGTGTGGGCAAATACAAGAGTCCTTTGCCCAGCAAACACTTCTCGGAATGTGAACCAGTTGAAATCCCTTTGATTTTTGGCTCCTTAAACTTGATAAAATCCATCAGTGATGATTACTAAAGCTGTTGTCCCATGAGAATAAGTGTCATGGCTTAGAGAATGAGGCACCTATTGACAGAGAACAGAGACTCTGCAGGCCCATAAAACTGTACATGAGGTATCTTTACGGTTGTCAATTAAATTTTAAAAAACATGTGCATAAGCATGTGTGTGTATGCATAGGAATAAAACTTTTTACGCCCTTAAACCTGGAGAAGGGGGAGGGAGGTGGGAGAGCATGTTTGGACATTACATCACAGGGAGAAAGAGTTTGTTGAATCAAGTTTGGGTGGCTATAATGTTATACCATTCTCTTTCTCTGTAGTTTACATAAATATAAATTGGACCTAACATGATGTCTAATCCTGTTGCATTCTCTGATAAGATTTGCATCATCATTGATGGCCAATATCCCTAAACCCATTAGCAGTTCATTTGTCAATCTTCTCTAATTGATTCATGGTTGATCATTATGTGGAAGTAGATTGTTCCACATTTTCAATTAAATGGCTGATGGCAACATTGTTATGTCATGAAAGTAATGAAAATTTTCCTTCAACTCTCACAAATATATTGAGCTCCCTACTTTGGTGAGAAAAGTTCTTTTGCAGCACTAAAAAACTTAGTCATTTGCATTTTTAGCTAGTTATATAGATTTACAAATTCCATTGCCAACAATTAGATGGCCCTTAGCCAATGCCTTGGTACTTGTTCATGTCAGTTTGGGGCCATCCTTACCCAAGATTAATGAGACTAGAGGTGAGAAGGTGATACTGTATTCAGGCTATCATTGCCTGGGTTCTCAATGGTCCAAAACACATCCTTGTCATTGGCTAGTGTCTTTGCTTGCTAATGGTGGTTAGGGTTTTGATGGTTACTTCTCAATTCTCAATACTGCTGTGCGCGACGACGGCATAGGTTCCCAGTTAAATTAGAACCACATGTTTACAACCCACTTGATTACCGATTGAATGAAATGCAATGTTATAATTATCACACAATCTTAAGATTTTAGGTACGTTTCAATGGCTCCATTCAACAGTGCAGCCATGAGCTGTGTACTAAATTCAAATCATGGCTCATGCCCTAGCTTCCATTCAACATGTGTGCTAGGGCCAAACCACAATATTTGCTTATGTTCTTCTTCATGGTGTGTTTCACGGTCTTGGAATTCATGTAACTGTGAAACATGACTTTGGCTTGTTATTCTGCCTCTGTAATGTTGTGGTTGATCCAGACAATTACTTTCTCAAACTAATATGTATGATCATTAGATCTTGGTAGTTGCTCAGGTGAGTGGCCTACCTCCCCCAATATCTTATTGGTGTTGAGCAAGCATCCTGAGCTAATATGTTCAATCATTCTATTGGTGCCGTTGTACAATTGAAGTGCTGCCTCCAAAATGTTCATGAAATCAAAGGGCTTTCCACAAGTTCATATTGATAGATGATGACAAAATTGGGCCTGCCTTGGGACCTATAGACATGGCGCTTTATCAAATTTATCATTTGTCCTTCCTATTTTATCCTTAGTTCCATGAGAAAGGGGGTTGTTTATTCTGGATCTATAGAGGATTCCTAGGTCAATGTTTGGTTCAACATTGAAATCCTAATAGGTACTTAAAAAAGATGGCCATTAAATAACTAATTAACTGAAATCATTAGGGGCAATATAGTGTCTAAATATTAACTATTATATTAATTTTTTATAAAATAACAATAATATTACTTTTATATAATAAATTACAAATGTTAATTAAAATAAATATTAACACTTGTAATAGAAATTCAAAATATTGTGTAATTAAAATTTAATTAAATTTTCTTATTAATATCTACAATTAACATTTTTAATATTTCCAATTAAAAATTAACTAAAATTTGTGTTAATTAATATTTTTAATTTTAATTTTAATATTTTATAATTAAAATTTTAATTATTTTGTAATTAATACCTAATTAAATTCTAATTAAAATTTTGAATTTCTTTATTTAATATTTTATATATTTTATAATTAAAATAATTAATATTTATGTTAATTTAAAATTTGTTACTTTTAATTTATTGGTAAATTGTTATTTTAAATCTAAAATGGAGTGTGATTATATTATATCACAGAGCATTATTGTCCAAAAGCCAAATTTATGAGGGCAATTTGAAAAGAATTTCCATGAAACTTACTCCAAGGGGAGGTGGGAATAGGATGCCAATGTTTCATGGGAATTCTTACATTTCCAGAAATGTGAATATTTCCTTTAGTTAGATTTTCTTAAATAAACATGGGAATGAGATGCCATGGGTATCACATTCCTAGAAGTCTTGATAGATGCCACAAAATAAACTCCCTCTAAGAGTCACGACTTAGAGAATGAGGCATCAATTGACAAAGAACATAGACTCTGCAGGCAAATAAAATAAACTTCATGAGCCTCAATGCAAGGCATCTTTATGGTTGTTGTCGATATTGGATTCTATCCAGGGTACTAACAAGGGGAATGACAACCCCCAAATGAGAAGAATTTGAAGAAAGGGAGTAAAAAAGTTGAAAAAAATATGACATGGAGTTGCCACTTTGTTTTTTGTTTTTGGTTTTGTTTTGATTTTTTTCCCCTTATATATAAGGAAAATAAAGAAAAACCTTGAAAATGTTTACAAAAACTAAAAGTTCGAGGTTGGAAGTACAATTGTGCGTAGGGAAGGTGATTAATTAACCATCTCAGTGATGGTTAGCCAACCAAAACCCTTATCGACACCCATTCACAAAATTTTTATCGCAATTATGTATGTATACCTTCAGAAGAAAAGGAACGAAAGATAAATTAAAGAGAAAAGACCCCTTTTGGTCCTTTAGTGTTGATATCATTGACTGAGCACTCCAACATGGTTTTAAGAATTCTAGAGTATTGTTCTAAATGGGCTAATCTTAGAATCATAATTTTGAAGAAAACGTGACGATGATAATGATGATATTGGATGAGGAAAACCGTTGGTTTGAAAATGGCGGACTTATATTACTAACTTGATAAGAAAAGAGGGCATCGAGTTTATATTATCGGTCTTTGAAAATGGTGAGTGAAAATAGGGTATTTAAATTTTTTTTTTTGAAAAGTATGATTTGATGTAATGCATGATTTTTTGAAAAGTTAGGACTTTATCATTGGCCTATTAAAATTAAGAAAAACATGAATTTTTTGGATTTTTGGAAGCATTTTTTAGAAAAAGATTCCAACAATAAATAAACAAATATGACTTATTTGATTTAATTTTGTTGGTCTGAACCATAATCCTTTTCAAATCATGTGATTTTTGAAGGTTAAAACTTCTGTCATGCCTACAGATAAGGGGAAGAAGACATTATACAGGAAAGTCTTCCCCTTATCTCTTATAAGGAAAAGTTGGATTTTGGGAACCGAAGAACAAAAACTCATGTTTTTGGAATTTTTCATATTTAATTTTTTTTCTTGGATTATTGATAATTATAAGAGAAAATACATACTAAAATACCCACAATAATACTTGTACACAAAACACATTAATGTACCCATTACTACGCATTATATGTTATGGCCCCAAACTCGGTCGGGTCTGAGTTGCGATTTTCTTTATATATTTAAAATAGCGGTCGTAAATAAAAACATCAAATATTTTATATCAGAGTATTAAACAACTCTATATATATATATGGGTATCTCCAATATTTACATTATGTGAAATATAAAAACTTAATTAACTAGTACTATACAACTATCTATTCTATACTGCATTCTCTAATCTCGCTTAGATGCTTGCTATGCCTGATTCCCAGCATATCCTGCATAGCTATCTATAATATGGAATAATTATTGGGGTGAGACGACGCTCAATAAGTAAGAAAGATTATTATCAGTGTGTAGCTAGTATGAGCATGAGTATTTTTCGTGATATACATATAAATAGTACATAATTCATATATGGTATAAACAGTTGTATCATATCTAAATAAAACATGATTTGTTATAACTTAGGTTAACATACTAAATTTTTGTATAGGAAAATCATCTTATAGGACTACACCATACTTGAAATATTACCCAGGATAGATAGATAGTTAGCTATTATCATGTCTTACCCCCCACATGACAGGGTTGTGCTGCTCGAAAGCGGGACCTAGCAATGGCTGGTCAACCATGCTAAGTCAAACATAGGCGTGTAAGTACGATGGGCTTATTCCACTTGTGCCAGACTACCAGGGAAACTACAACATTCCCATAAAGCCACATCGACTGCCATCTCCCACACTCTACATAAGATGTGTGGTAACACTAATGTAAACGTAAACGTAAACGTGAACATATAGTTATGGTACTGTGCTTCGTGAAACTAAACTAAGCTATCCGGGTTGTGATAACATATAATACATTTCATGAATTGAACATAGCAGTTTCATATTTCATAGTAAAACATGACATGATAATATTTTCTTGAAACTTGACATAACATGCATAATTACAACATTTAGGCTGTTATAAGATTACGTAAAAATAATGACTAGTGCCAACATAACATGACATACTTGTACATGAAGTTCTTGCACTGTTTAACATAATATTCTTAAAATCATAAATTCTGTACTGTTTTTATGGTTTTCCTGAAAACTGCTATGACATGCTTATCTTGAAAAAATCATAACATTTCAAAATAACATAATTTTCATGGAAATATTAGACTCATGCCACACATATATAAATAATCTTCTAAACTCATAATTTGTTCTAAAATCATATTTTTCTTATAAAATGTGTTAAAATCATTTCTCTGTTCAACAATAGTATCCAAACATAGTTCTATAACATACATATTTTCCTAAAAATAAATGTTGTATAATAATAATAATTTCATAAAGAAAGGCTAACTTAATTTATCCCCTTACCTTTCTTACTGGGAAGCCTAAGAACTTAACCAAACCTACTCCTGTGGTGTTCCCAGCTCCATATCCTGAAATTATTATTTTTCAAACAAAACTTCAGTATTATTCCACCTACAACATTTCCCTCAGTCTAAAAATACTAAGTACCCTATAAAACTCAAAATACCTAACTTACCCAGATTTTGGGATGGTGCCCAAATTGGCCTAACGAACGAACTACTCCAATTGACTTGAAGAGAATCTTCCCTGGAGTAGCATGACGACTTCCAATCATCGAACCGGCGAAGGATGAAGCCGGAAATCTAGAGAGAAGGTGGGAGAGATGTTTTTAGAGAGAGAGAAAACCTTGCATGCAATTTCCTTCGCTGAAAACCCAAGTTTGACATATTTATAAAATACGGATTTGTCGACAAGACACGTCACCTCATCGATGAGTCCATGAAGAGAGTTTGTCGACGAACACTTACCCCTCATCGACAAATTTTAGACCCTAAAATCAGCCCTCTCAGTAATGTGTCGTCGATGAGACACGCATCCACATCGACGAGCACTCCGCACTCATCGACGAGACCCTGTTGAATCCCTTTTTTGAAAAATCCTTTTCTTTCCTTTCTTTTATTATTTAATTACTCTAATTCTTTGGGTCTCTACACATACAGAAATTTAAGTGCAGAAATATAAATGAGAGAGAGAGAGAGAGAGAGAGAGAGAGAGAGAGAGAGAGAGAGAGAGTGACACACGAGATTTTTTATCGAGGTTCAGCCAAACTAGCTTATGCCCCTGCCTTGGGCATACCCCCTAAGGATTCCACTATACCTACTCATTTAAATGGGCGGAGCAGAAGCTGTTACAACCTTTCCTTATGGGGTGAGGTAAACCCTAGATCAATTACCAAGCTGAGCCCAATTGATCTCCATTATGGGATGCAGACTCCCCGGTTCAATTTATAGGACTGAACTGAATCGGTTTCACTTATGGAGCTGAGACTCCCCAGTTCAATTCTGAACTAAACCCAACCGATAATTAAAGTTTTGCTCAATAGAGAAAGGGTGTTTTTCAAAATAATATTTCAACCTTTGAAAATAATTTGTATGATATGGTCTATCTGAGCATTCAAACATATCATGCAGATGCATGCATTAGTACATACTAGATAATAATAAAAATTTAAATCCAATTACAATACAAAACATGTCTTCTTCTTTTTGCTCTTCTCTTCATGGAATACACTAGTATGATGTGAGCTTTAAGTTCTTTCTGGCTTCTATTTCTCTATATCTTATGTCCGTACTGACATGTAGACCTATTCACACACTAAATGCGCATATAAGATACATGTGCTTTGTCATTATCAAAACAGGGATCGGACTCAAAAAGTCAACAATCTCCCCCTTTTTGACGATAAAAAACGCACCAAAGCAAAATGGGTACAACCTGAAAAGATTCCCCCTAAGAATATGCACAATGCAAAAGTATAGACAATACAACACAAGCACATCACAAAAGAAGACATTACAAAGATCATGCATTTAAATTTTTGCATTAAAGCACAAGCTTAGATATTTGTCCCCATAATATTTGCCCCTCCAAAAAATTCCCTTTCGGTCATTATCATTTTGTTCATAAACATTCTCTCCCTTTTGGCATTAGCAAAAAGGGCTAAGCTAAGTAGAAAATAATTTTATCATTTCAAACAGACTTAGAAAGAGAACTCTCCTTTTTTGAAAAAATCTCCCCTATTTGATATAACATGTTGGGCATAAAAATTTATAATTGTTAAAAAATATAGCAATGAAGCACACCCAACAGTTTGAATTGGTCATTCAAATTTAAAATGACATAACAAATGTAGAGACCCGAAAAATTAATTTATGGAAAATGATAAAGAAAAGAAGAAATAGAAAAATTATAAAAAAGGAAACAGTAGGCTTCGTCGACAAATCCCCTGCTTTTGTCGACAAAGGTTCTTCAGTGGTTCGTCAATGAAGTTTAGGCATCATCGATGAAGAGATCCCGAACGATAGAAATTTCAGGTTTAGGGTTCGTCGACGAAGTCTTTTTCTCATCGACGAACGTTCTTTAGTAACTCATCAATGAAGACGTCATCTCATCGACGATGAGATCCAGTGGGGGTCAGAGGCAAACGATAGAGCACAGTGGATTTCAGGGTGGGTAGTCTTATCCCACCTGCCCCATATTTGGACGGAGACATCCAAGTGGGTGCCGGCTGGGGGAGAATGTCTGCTACCATTGTGGGAGGCTCGGCCATATGGCTTGATCATGTTAAGGACTACCAATTTATGCACCAGCTCCCATACCAAACCCGAGTGCTCGTCAGGCGCCTCGTGGAGACTAGTAGAGGATACGACGTAGATGAGGGTCTATGTATTGACGCCGGGAGACGCCAAGACTACTGGAGATGTTGTCATAAGTAAATTTATTGTATTATCATATAAAGTTATTCTTTTGTTTGAAACAGGTGCCACCTATTCCTTTATATCGGCGGGGTATGTTAAAGTAATTGGGGTAGAGACACAGTTATTAGATGTAGAGTTGTCTGTTGTCATGCCAACAGGTTCTATGTTAAGGTGTAGGAAGGTACTTCAGAACTTTTCAATAAGCATGCAGGAGAAAGTACTACCAGCTGATCTCGTGGTACTAGATATGTAGGGGTTTGATGTAATACTGGGTATGGATTGGCTAGCAACTAATCACGCTAGCATAGATTTCTATAAAAAAGAAGTGATTTTTAGACCTTTGGATGAGTAAGAATATAAATTTGTGGATTCACGTGTGCGTGCTTCGCCACAACTAGTGTCAGCTATTCAGGTAAGGGGATTGTAATAGGCTGGTTGCCCAAGGTATGTTGCCTATATAAAGGAATTGCCAAAAGAAGAACTAAAACATGTTGATATTTTTGTAGTTAAAGAATTTCCAGATGTTTTTCCAAAAGAATTGCCTGGCTTACCACCAAGCCGAGAGATTGAAATTACCGTGGATCTACTACCAGGGTTGGCATCGGTATCTAAGGCACCATACTGTATGGCTCTAATTGAATTGAAGGAATTGAAAGGTCAGTTGCAGGTGTTGCTAGATAAAGGATTTATCAAGCCTAGTGTGTCACCGTGGAGGGCCCAGTTTTGTTCGTGAAAAAGAAAGATGGGACCATGAGATTATGTATAGATTATAGGGAGACAAACAAATTGACAGTCAATAATAGATATCCTCTTCCTAGGATTGAGGACTTATTTGATCAGCTTCAGGGGACTCAGGTCTACTCTAAAATTGACTTGCAGTTGGGTTACCATCAGGTGAATGTTAGAACAGAGGATATTTCGAAAATAGCATTCTGAACCAGATATGGGCATCACGAATTTTTAGTGATGCTGTTTGGGTTGACTAATACACCAGCAGTATTTATAGATTTAATGAATCGGGTGTTCCATCATTACCTATACTAGTTTGTTGTGGTTTTCATTGATGATATACTAGTCTACTTGGGAAGTTTTGAGGAGCACGAGCATCATCTGAGGCTGGTGTTGTAGATATTTAAAGAAAGAAAGTTGTATGCAAAATTCAAGAAATGTGAATTATGGTTAAGGCAGGTTACTTTCCTCAGGTATGTGATCTCCGAGGACGGTATATCGGTTGACCCAAGCAAGACAGAGGCAGTGGTGAGTTGGGTAAGGCTAGGAAATGTCTCGGAGGTTAAGAGTTTTTTGGGTTTGGCAGGCTACTATCGACGCTTCGTAGATGGTTTTTCCAGAATATCAGGTCCACTAACATGACTCACGAGGAAAAATGTGAAATTTGATTAGACTGATGATTGTGAGCAGAGCTTTTAGGAGTTAAAGCGGCGGTTCGTTTCAGCATCGGTATTGGCTATTCCATCAGGGGAGGATAGATTTGTGATATATAGTGATGCATTTTTGAAGGGTTTTGGATGTGTGTTAATGCAGCATGAAAGATTCATTGCCTACGCATCTAGATAGCTTAAAGAATATGGGAAGAACTATAATGTGCATGATTTAGAATTAGCCGCAGTGGTTTATGCTTTAAAAATATGGAGGCATTATCTATATGGTAGGAAATGCAAAATCTTCACAGACCACAAAAGCTTAAAATGTTTATTTACCCAGAAAGAGCTGAATATAAGGCAAAGAAGGTGACCGAAACTTATTAAAGATTATGACAACACTATTAATTACCATCTAGGAAAAACGAATGTGAAAACAGATGCTCTGAGCAGGAAATCAGTGAGACTAGCAATGGCAGATATGGAGGTTCAACATTTGATCCTAATGGATTTGGAGAGACTTGGTGTAGAGTTGGTAGAGAGCAATCCTCAGGCATTTATTGCCATCTTGGTTGTGCCACCTACGCTATATGAAAATATTAAAGCCGCTCAGGGAGATGACGCAGAATTAGCAGAGGTAATAGTTAGAGTACATGATGGTCAGGGAGAGGAGTTTAGTATTTTTGAGGTTTTGCACCAGATTGTGTGTACTTGCAGATGATGATATTAGGAGAATGATTCTAAAGGAAGCTCACATATCTCTATACACAGTTCATCCTGGCAGTACTAACATGTATAGGTATCTGCGAGAGTATTTCTGGTGGAATGGTATGAAAAGGGAGATTGCTGAATTTGTGTAGCAGTGCTTGACGTGCCAGCAGGTTAAGACTGAGTACCAAAGGCCGGCAGGGCAGTTACAACCACTTTTCATCCCTGAGTGAAGGTGGGACCACATATCCATGGATTTCATCACTGGGCTATCGCCAGCACCGCATGGTTAGAATGCCATCTGGGTAGTTATTGATCGACTAACAAAGATAGCTCATTTTCTACCTATTAAGGTTAGCTACCCTATGAAAAAATTGACAAAGATTTACATTCAGGAGATTGTTTGACCCTGTGGAGTGCTAGTGTCTATAGTCTCGGATCGTGATCCACACTTTACATCACGATTTTGGAAGAGCTTGTAGGAGGCTTTGGGGTCTCAATTAGCATTCAACACAACTTTTCATACTTAGATAGATGGTCAGACAAAGAGAATAATTTAGGTACTTGAGGATATTCTACGAGCGTGTGTATTGTACTTTGGGGGTAGCTGGACCCAATATTTGCCACTGGTTGAATTTTCCTACAATAACAGCTATCAAACTAGCATCGACATGGCATCTTATGAGGCACTTTATGGTAGGATGTGTCGTTCTCCTTTATACTAGGATGACTTAGGTGAGAGGTGAGTTTTGGGGCCAGAAATGGTGCAGCAGGCGTATGATAAAATCCAAGTTATTTGAGATAGGATCAGTACAACTCAGAGTTGGTAGAAAAGCTACACAGATAATCGCCACTAGGAATTGGAATTTGAAGTGGGTGATCACGTATTCTTGAAAATAGCACCACTAAATAGAGTTATGAGATTTGGAAAGAAGGGTAAACTGAGCCCTTGGTACATTGGCCCATTTGAAATACTTGAGAGAGTAGGGTCAGTTGCTTACAGACTAGCTCTACCACCAGCCCTATCTAGAATTCATGACATATTTCATGTTTCCATGTTAAGGAAATATGTCCCAGACCCTTTCCACGTGATTAGCTATATAGAGGCAGAGTTCAGAGATTCATTGGCATATAAGGAAGCACCAGAGCAGATCTTAGACAGAAAGTGTAACGACCTAGAAAATACTAATATCTAAATATTAAAGAGAGAGGAAAAATAGAAATAGGAACAGAAGGCGGCAGTGGACTTCATCGATGAATACAGGGCTTCGTCGACGAGTACATAAGGAAATTCATCGACGAATACAGGGTCTCGTCGATGAGAAAGTACCGAAAGGGGTTATGGGCAGCCTGAATTTCGTTGACAAATACAGGGACCCGTTGACGAATTTACTGAAAGATTTTTTGATGAGATGACGTGTCTCGTTTATGAAGGCCGCAATATATAAGTGGGAAAACTCGAATTTTTATCATTTATCCGTGCCCCTCTCTTTCTCTCTCTATGATTGTCTTTCACTTCTCTCTTCGTTTTCGAGCCTGTTTTTCGCCGGATCGAAGATCTGAGGATACCATGACACTCCTGGCGAGATTCTCTACAAGTATACTGGAGTTTATCGTTGGAAAAGTTGGGTTGGATTTTGTCCCAATCTCAGGGTAAGGAATTTTATTCAATATTTGCCTTTCCCTCAGTTATGAGAAATGTCGTAGATAAGTAAATACTGATGTTTTGTTCTGGGGGATTGTGTTTTCAGGATGTTGAGTTAGGAACCGTGCGGGTATAGAGCCAGAATTTTATAAGAGCTTTTCAAAGTTAAGGTAAGAGAAATATGCTATGCTAGGAGTTTTCATATTGTTATTAGAAAATTCATAGACACATATTTATACCAGTTTGTTATATAGTATTTACAGAATATGAGTTTAAATGCTTGTGTGGCCTGAGTAGATTTTTTTTTTATGTGATGAAGAATGTATACAACTTTTATAATGTATCGTACTATACTGAATTTTATAGATAGAGATATGTATTCACAGAGAAATTTACATGCATATATAGTTTTTATATGAGTACTTTCATGAGACAGACATATATATATATATATATATATATATATAGACACACACACACACACACACACATACATATACATGTATACGATTTTATTCAGATCAGTATTATATCATAGTTTTATATAGAACAGTATATGCCAAGTTATAGCATGCTATGTTTCCTATTACCATAACATACAGAGTGTATAGACAAAGATACAGAGGTAGCATCAAGATGCTACAGATATAGTATCCAGAGATTATAGTGTTTACAGTACATAAAGATAACGTTATGGTAATTTTGGAAAAACATGATGAAAACAGTAAAAGAGTATATATATAGGTAATTTTGGAAAAACATGATGAAAACAGTAAAAGAGTATATATATATATATATATATATATATATGTATATAGTATCAGATCAATGTGGAAAGATTACAGGCAGATACAGTTATAGAGCACGGTACCGTTGCTAGATATAGATAGAGTGCAACCACATATCTCAGATAGTATGTGGGTACCGTCGACCGTGCTCGGAGAGTATGCAGCTCCCCAGTTCACTGGGTGGAGGGGGCCGGTTTGACGAGGTAGCAGCCAGTTCCGAGCTTAGGAGTGTATGCAGGTTGGCTGGGCTGGAGTAGTGTAGAGTATATTGACTTATCTGGAGGGCCGATTAGATGAAGTCCCGCATATGGGCTGCACAACCCTGTCATGAGGGGTCAAATCATGACATACAGAGTCCCAGGGATAAAATACAGTTATGTATATGTATACAGTTTTACAGTATATAATAAGTATGATATGATATTATCAGTATGAAAAGTAGAAAATACAGACAATACAGTTATCTTAAATTGTGAAAGGAAAATATGCTTTATAGATGTTTTATTGCATTACAGTTCAGTACTATTTTTAAGTATTCTTAACTTAGTTGCCACACACTAGTAATAGCATATTTCCACTTACTAAGCGTCGACTTACCCCATTACTTTACCATTTTTTCAGGTGAGCCAGCTAGGCGAGCAGACCAGGCTCGCGAATAGAAAGTTGTTTGATCACCCTGGTTTTAGGGTGAGTTTTTGTCAGAGCTGAGTATTTTTTAGTAGATGACACTGGAGGGGTATTTTTGTGTGACTATGGTCTGTATATATAGAATTATGGTATTGCATAGTAAGTATGTAAATGGTTGTATAATATGTGTTTCTGCTGCTTAGGTATGGATATGGATATATATAAATGGTATAAATTTTGAGGTCGTTACAATTTGGTATCCGAGCCTAGGTTGTTAGGTTCTGTAGACTCTAGAGTGCAGCGAAAAACAATACCAGAATATAGGGAAAGATTTGTGGTTTTATTCTGTGATCTGGATACAGGATTTCGTGATTGTTTTTGTGTTTTTCCTGGGGTGACGATTTTAGGAAAACCATAGCAAACTGTCGACAAGTCATGTGTTTGGGTTGCAGGAGTGGATTTTGGGGTTAGGAGTAAGAGGGATAGTTAATAGAGGATTTGGAGTTTTAGTTGAATAAGTTGGGTTTGTAGGAAGATAGAATTTTGAAACGATGTTCTATGTGTTTGCAGGATGGACCCAGGAGGCAATAGCGCTCATGGCAGTGGGGATGATGGTGCTAGTCCTTCTGGCGCAACAGGTGGAGATTCAAATGCTGTGCTTCGCAGTGTGGCTCAGCAAGTCATGGCTGAGATAGCGCGGAGCTCCAGAGAGCAGGGAGGTCCATCCTTAACTCAGGGATGTACCATAGAGAAATTTATGAAGATGAATCCGCCAGCTTTTTCTAGAGCGACTGATCCTGCAGTTGCTGAGAATTGGATGTAGGAGATAGAAAAGATTCTGACAGTGCTTCACTGCACCGATGAGCAAAGGGTCTTATATGCTACATATAGGCTGGCAGGGGAGGCCGAGAGATGGTGGTCAGCCACCAAATTGTTGGAGGAGCAGAGGACGATACCAATGCAGATGACCTGAACCCGATTTAGGGACATATTCTTTGATAGATATTATCCTTCTTCGGTTAGAGATGCTCGAGTGCAAGAGTTTCTGAGTCTATCCCAGGGGTCGTTGATTGTTCAGCAGTACGCTGCGAGATTTATTGAGCTGTTGCGTTTCTGCCCCTATATTGTCCCAAATGAAGCAAAGAAGGCTAGAATGTTTGAGAGAAATTTGAGGCGTGATATTTACAGGCAGGTGGTGGTACTGAGGATCCAGGACTTCTCAGAGTTGGTTGTTAGGGCCATAATAGTAGAGGAGAGTCTACCGAAAGAGATTGAGGCACAAAGTTAGAAGAAGAGGACTACACCCTCGAGCTTTCAGGCGGGTCCCAGCCGAGGCCCTTGGAGGGGAGGTAGGTCTGGCGGGGGTCAAAGATAGATTGTAGAGCGGGGTGGATCTCAGGGTAGTCAGCCTCCCGCAACTTGTACAAGATGTGGACGGAGACACTCGGGTGAATGTCGATTTGGGTAGAATGTTTGCTATCATTGCAGGAGACTCGGTTATAATGCTCGATCATGTTAGATGCCGTTGAATTATGCACAGGCTCCCAGATCATTTCGAGGTGGATATCAGGCACCCCGCGGTGGTCAGCAGAGGAACACTGCGCCAGCGAGGGTCTATGCATTGATACCAAGAGACGCTGAGACGGCTGGAGACGTTGTCACAGGTACTCTTACTGCTTTACCATATAGAATGATTGTCTTGTTTGATACAAGTGCCACGCACTCTTTCATATCGGCGGGGTATGTAAGAATAGCTGGAATAAAGACACAACCATTATATATAGAATTGTCAGTGGGCACGCCGATGGGATCTATGATTAAATGCAGGAGGGTAGTTCGAAATTTTACAGTAAGTATTCAGAAGAGAGTGCTGTTGGCCGATCTTGTGGTCATAGACATATAGGGGTTTGATGTGATACTGGGCATGGATTGGTTAGCAACTTATCATGCAAGTATTGATTGTCATTTGAAGGAAGTGATTTTTAAACCCCCGGGCGAGTCAGAATTTAGATTTGCGGGTTCATATGTACGTGCCTCACCACAGCTAGTGTCGGTTATTCAGGTGAGGAGATTGTTACAGGGTGGTTGCTAGGGGTATGTCGCATATGTAGACACCCTATTTTTGCCCTAGCCAAATAGAACACTGGGTCCCCTCTTATTTTATTATTATTATTATTATTATTATTATTATTATTATTATTATTATTATTATTATTATTATTTTCCTATATTATTAGTATTTTACTATTATTTTGCTAGTATTTTTATTATCATTATTATTATTATTTTCATTTTTATTATTATAACTAGTACTTTTATTATCTTTATTTTATTTTAACTTTACTATAATTATTTTTTTTCCATTTATTTTATTGTTATTCTTTTTGATATATTATTATTATTATTATTATTATTATTATTATTATTATTATTATTATTACTTTTTGTATTATTACTCTATTTTTATTAGTATTATTATTATTTTATTGATAATATCTTTATTATTTTTATTTTTACCATAATTATTTATTATTATTTACTATTAATAGTAGTATTATTTTTAATATTATTATCTTATGGATACTTATATTATTATGATAATTATTATTATTATTATTATTATTATTTCCTTTTTCATTATTACCATAAGAATAAAAGAATAAAAAAAAAGAAAAAGAAAATCAAAGAAGGAAGGTTGTATTAGGGTTTTCATTTTTTTTATAAAGCAAAGGGGGGGGGGGGGGCGCACAAGAACACAGCCGGGGCAGCACAAAGAAAAGCCAAAGAAAAAAAAAAAGTCTGTCGTATTCTTCTTCTTCTTCTTCCGGCCACCCACAGCGCCTCCTAGCCACTGCCGCCTCAATCCTCCCTCTGCTCCTCTCTTCACCATACCCGAGCCAGAGCTCCTCCATCCAGCACTCGAGAGATCCCTGCTGCAACTCCAACTTCTCCGATACAGCAGCAATACCTGCAGCCTGCGGCAACTCTTGCAGCAGCCTGCTGCCACGCCAACACCAGCAGAACCTCCAGCAAACCATCCTCCAGCAACGGCAACACCAGCAACCAGCCGAGGAGGCCAGCCACTAGCAGACCCGAGCCTCAGACTCCCTCTGTAGCTACTCAGTTCAGCACAGCAACCAGATCTCCGTTGCTGCAAAGGCAACGACCACAGTACCTGCAGCAGCAGCCCTATCACCGTTCTCCCCTGTTCCAGCCACAGCAGCAACCACCATCCCTGTCTCGTTTGTCAACTCCACGCTCCCCTGTTCCAGATCCGTACACCCCCAGCAACCTCCCTCAACTCCTACTCCTGGCAAGATCCTCCAGTTCTTCGGCGGTTTTCCCCCTCTGCAAGTACCCCCACTGTAAGTACCTCCCTGCCCCTCTGTTGTATATACATACACGTACATACAAATATATATAGTTTGTGTTTTATTCCATAAAGTTTAAGTTTTTTTTATTTATTATTTTGCTGCTGCATTTGTGTGTATATCCCACAAAACACACACAAAAACCCACACACACAGCAACGCACACACACACAGCACACACACATCACACATAGAAACACACACACACAGCACACACAGAAACACACACACACAGCACACACACTCAGCACACACTGCAAAACATATGCTGCACTCACTCACACCCACACACTCAGCACACACATACTAGTTATTTCCTTTTTATTTCACTATTGTGGAGTTTTATTTTATTTTATTTATTTTTTTTCAATACTTGTTTTATATATATCTATGATTATGTTTTTTGTTGTAGTTGAGATACTAATTAGTTTCTTACTATTGTTGCAGGTCAGAATTTTGTCATCTTAATTGTATATATATTGAATATCTTTATTGTAGAATTGTTGTTATAGTTGGTATTTTAATACTAAATCTTCATGCTTAGGGTTTTGATTGTTATTGTTGTATCATTATAAAATTTTTAATATTGTCATATTTGTTTTATCTCCAAGTTCATCTTTTTGGTGCTGGTATTAATTGATTTATGTTTATAGTTTAGGATTTTCATATTGCTTGTATGTTATTATTAGTCATATTATTAGCACGCTGATTGTATACCCTTATTCGTAATATTACCATATTGTTGAGATATTATTATTAATATTTTTATTATATTGATTATATTAGTATCATTATCACATGGATCTTATCAATATTTCTATTGCTTACTTGTTATTATTGGTATTATTATTATAGGTATTGTGCTAGCATTAAAATTATGCTATTTGTACATAATTACTAGTAATATTAGTACATTATTTTTGGATATATTAAAATATGGGTATTATATGGATGGTATTAATACTAGTATTATATTATTTACACATTATTATCAGTAATAGTATTACATGGTTTATGTATAATTACTAGAAACATAGGTATATTATTTGTATATCATTATTAATATTTTTTTGAATATCATTGTAATTGTCACCATTATTATTATTACCATATTATTAGTATCATTATTCTAGTACTTGTATTAATTTGTCATTATTTTAGTATCATGATATTTTTGGTATTAAGTATTTTCATATCTATATCCCTATGATTTTATTGCGGGGGATATAAGCCTTCGAGCATCACGAACCCTAAGTTCTGAGAGAATATATATATGTATATATTATAATTATTTATTTATTCTTTATGTGTATTTATAAGTTCATAAAAAGGAGTAATTTAAAGACTTATTAGATTAACTTAGGGATAATTTCAAATTAATTAGGTACCGTTCATAAGAACGGGCGCGTAGGGGGTGCTCGTACCTTCCCCTTGTGTAACCGAACTCCCGACCCCAACTCTGGTAATGTAGACCGATTCTACCCCTAACGGGGTAGTAATCATGTGTTCTAACTGCACTAAAGGTTAGTGGCGACTCCGACATTCCAATATTTTTCCCTGAAAATTAAAAATGATTTTAATTTCGCCGCCCGGGGCACACGCGCTCCCAGGACGTCGCAACAGCTTGGCGACTCCACTGGGGACATTAGAGAGTCGAGCCATTAATTAATTAGAAATTATCCCAAGTTCAAATTTAATAAATCTTTTAATTACTCCTTATTTTGTGAATATTGTAATTTGTAAATAACTTTGATTAATTGTAAATATTTTACTTCCATAATTTGTAAATAACCTTAATTAATTAAAAATATTTTGTTTCTTAATTTTTTTTGAATATTAATTGTAGATATTTTGTTTCCAAATATTCTGAATAAGCATATTAATTGTAGATATTTTGAATAAGCATATTAATTATAAATATTTTGTATACTAATCGTAAATATTTTGTTTCCTTATTTTTTGTTTCCAAATTTGTTTTGAATAAACATATTAATTGCATATATTGTGTTTCCTTATCTTTTGAATATATATTAATTGTAGATATCTTGTTTCCATATTGTTTATAGCATGTAAATAAATGTAGGGATAGCGGGATTAGGTTAAATTTAAATTCACACACTTTCACGCCCTATACCCGAGCTTTACCTATTAGGGTTAGATAGGGGTGTAATAGCGTTTGTTCCCACGTGGCAGGGCTTGTGGGGACCCGCGAACCACTCCGCTCAATTTAAACTTTGTTCAAACCCCTTTTGGGTGAGGATGGAGGTTAGATTGGGAACCTTTTGTATATAGGGATTAGAGCCTACCCACACATACTTGTCTATAGTCTTCCCTAACTAGGATAGAGCCATGAAGAACCTTGTATATACATACCTACCCTGGGTTGGGACAGGAGCCACATCCTACTCCACGTATAGTATGTTGTATATATGTTGTGAGATACTTTGTATTATACCATGCATTCTGCATCTATTTTAGACTTACATACTACTTAGCCAGTATTCTGAGAAAGCCCAATAATGAGACGATGGTCCATCCTTTTAAAAAATGAAGCACTTGGCCCAAGCATTTTAAAATATGGGTCAGCCCAACCCTTTTCAAATAACTCGCACCCAATTCTTTAAAAACAAACTTGGGCCCGACCTTTTCCTAAGCAAAAACTCAGCCCAGGCCTGATTTTCAAAAGGGGTCAAACCTAAATTTCAAAAATGGGCTTCGGCCCTATTACCTAAAAATTCGGGCCGACATTCTTCAAATAATCCAAGCCCAATTCCTTTTCAACTAGGGCTTGATCTCATCATGAAATACATTGAAGCCCACATTTTAAAATACTTGAGGCCCAAGTGTACACTAAAGTCCACAAGTCCACATTGAATGAATCCAACGGGTTGACTAGCTTGGGTCAACCCCCAACCTCAGAATACAATCTGACCCTTCATAGAATTTGAGGTACATGGACCATCATCACGGAAATGAATGGTTGAGGGAGAAATTGAACCGAAATTGTGGCCCATCAATGGTCGTTTCATTAGTGGAATTTTTCTAGAATCCTGGCTAAGTAGTCACTTAGGTTACATCATATTCATGCACTTCATTTCATACATAGTCATGCACGATAGGCTGCATGCACGCTCATTTCTTTGTTTGTACATACAAGTGCACTAGTTGCATCCATGCATAAACACCTATTGCATACCCTAATAATGCATCAAAACACATTCACTCATGCAGTACATAATTGTGCATTCATGATTCTAAAGAGGAAATTGTTGATTTTCAGTTCAAAGAGGTCGTTTGAGTATATAAAGCAATAATTGAGACCACCACGCATCAGTACAATACCAGGCGAAGAGCGAGAGAAATGAGTGAACAATTGGAAAATAGAGTCTTGGGTCTAGAACAAGGACAAGAAGAAATAAATGACAAGATAAGTAAGGTTCTAGAGTTACTGATGAATAAGGGCAAGGCAGTGCATGTTGATCCCGAAGTAGATGTGGACCCCGCTCATCCCCCAGGGTTCACCCCAAATCATGGACAAACATCAATTCCACCACCTAGTGTCATGGGGGGTCCATTGCCAAATATGCCTCCTTTCATCCCTGCTATGCCAGCACAGGGGTTCCCAGTGGTAGGAACTCCTCCATTAGTACCTTCTGATATAGGGATGAACAAATCTGAAACTGAGCGTCGCTGTGACGTATTGGAAGAAAGTTTAAAAACAATGGAAGGATCTAATACTTTTGATTCCGTTAATCCAAATGATCTATGCTTGGTGCCAAAAGTCACCCTACCACCAAAGTTCAAAATGCTAGACTTTGAAAAGTTTGACGGGACCCGGTGCCCTCGAACACATTTAGTGATGTACTGCCAAGCAATGGCCGCGTACTCAGACGATGAAAAACTAATGATGCATTGCTTTCAAAGCAGTTTGACCGGGTCCGCTATCCGTTGGTACATTCAGCAAGATAAGGCTCGGGTCCGCACTTGGAAGGGCTTGGCCAATGCCTTTGTTACTCACTACCACCATGTGACAGAAATGGCGCCTGATCGGATGATGCTACAAGAAATGGAGAAGAAATCCACCGAAACATTCAGAGAATATGCTTATAGGTGGAGAGATATGTCAATCCAAGTGGACCCCCCGGTGAGTGACTGAGAGGCTATCTCCTTGTTCGTAAGTACATTAAAAGACCCTTATCGCACGCACCTTTGGGGAGCAACTCCCCACGATTTTATGGATATTGTGGCTGTGGGAGGAAGAATTGAAGGCGATATCAAGGCAGGGCTAGTCAAGGATAGTGGCTCGGAAACTGGTTTAGGCAAAAGGTGGACTAATAGGAAGAAGGAGGAAGAGGCACAAATGATACAGGGACAGTTTAATTGGAAGCATCAGTACACCAGAGGTGGGAACCAATGGCCCAAGAGAAACCTTGGTTTTGAGCCCATGGTAAATCAAACAGCGCATACAGGCACAAGGCCCCAGATTGTTCACTCTGGTCCACCAAATCAGCAAATACAAGATAGGTTTGTGACTAGAAACTTCCGAAGGGTGGACCCCATTCCCATGACATATGCCAAATTATTTCCTCAGCTGCGGGAAAGGGGGATGGTATCTACAATCCCTGGGATGCCCGTTGCGAACCCTCCTCCACAGTGGTATGATCCTAGGGTTCGTTGTGAATACCATGCTAACTCTCCCGGCCACACTATTGACCGATGTTGGGCCTTCAAGCATAAGGTGCAATCATTAAGAGATGCTGGATGGTTAGCATTCGACGACAAGCAACCGGGAGTCCAGGGGAATCCTTTGCCCAAAAACGAGGAAGGAAGTGGTTAACATATCAGAGAGGTTCCCAAATCAGTGGTTTCAGTTGTTATCCATAAAGGCTAAAGTGCTGGAGTAGTGACCTTTTGACTATCTAATCCTTTTCAATTGATGTTCTTTTGTTTTCCCCATTGTTATTTGCATTTTGTAATCCGTGGACGCCTGTGTCTCGGAAGATTTTCTATATTCAATAAAGTGAATTATGCATTTCATTATCTCACTTGCATCATGAGTGTAGTTGCCAAATTTTGTTTGCTTATGTTTCATGCCGGAATAGGGAAAGTAATATTGCCAGTGTTCATGTTAAAGGATGAAACAATCTTTGAATTCAGACGTTATGAAGAAGTTTTTTTTTACTTTCCAAGGAATTCAACGAAGTGGCTGCGCTGTTCTAATAATTTCCTATCAATTAATCACTCATGTTTTGATCAAATGATGGATGGCCCTCTTTGGCCGACCCGTTATCTCTAAAAAGAACCCAAACAATGATTTACCATTTGTTAACCAAATTGAGCCTGAATGTTAAACCAGTTTTTTCTTAAAATTCAAATCACCAAAAATCCAACCTGGGTTTGGGTCCCTTAGCGTTTGGAAAATCATTTGAGACAATAGTCATTACCAAAAGGATGGCAGACCATTGTTCTACTACCCAAAAGAAAGTCAAAGAAGAAATCCCTTGCAAACCCTTTTTGAGCCTGAAAGATTCATTTCTTGATTAACCCGTCAAAGGATCACACCCCACACTGGGGCAGTTTTTAAAGATTGGTCCCAATTGAAGTTCAAATGAAAATGAAGACAAGATTCCTTTATAAAAGAAAAAGTGAAAGTTGTAGTAAAAGGAGGAAAATAAGATTAAAAGGGAAAGAAAAAAAGAAAAGCAGGAGGAAGAAGAAAGAAAATAAGGGACTTACTACATATGTGATCTTTGACCAAATTACCCTTGATGAAATTGGTGATTTTTGAGCCTTATGTAATTCTTTTTTTCTTTAACCCATATCCTTAGCCTACAAATGAAAGTCTTGACCAAATTGGTATACATTGTTGTCTCTAATGATTTGTCAGACTCAATACTGAGTCTGAACTACATAATAACCTGATCTTGAAAAGGTACGTAGGCAGCTTGTTTAAATAACAAGTTCGGTCAACATCTTGCAAAATGCCTTAACTCGAACTGGGGGCATAAAACATTATTTGGGGTGGTATATTTGATCCTTAGTTTCCCTTTTATTCTGAAAGCTTACATCCTTAAGCCTACGTTTCGTCCCGAGCCTTAAAGACTATCTTGAGATCAAAACATGGGTTGATGGAACTGGGGCAGTTGAAGAGAATGACAGTCGTCTAGGTTGGGAAATCAACGTTACATGACTTTTGAATACTGGTATGAATTTTTCCCTATGATAGCATTAAAACATGGTAAAACATTTATTTTGTGCGGATGGTCCTCTGATTTAGCAAGTTGATGTCATAGTTGCATAATCATTCATCGTTCCTTTAAAAAAAAAGAAAAAAAAAAAAAGAAAAGGAAACCTTGTTACTCTTCAGAATGTTAAAAGAGGATAGATAGTCAAAAGGTTTCAAAATCCCTAGTAGTTTCTACAAGAAGATACCTGTGGAGAAAGAGCAGCCTAACTGGGGCAAATGTTATGTCAAGTTTCAAAGAGAATCCAACAATAGAGTCAAGATCAGTGGCAGATGAATTTAATTGGGGCAAATTTTGAGTTGAGTCTCAGTAGGTCCCATTCAAGCACCTTCTTATCAGATTGGAATATGAAATCAAAGTCAAGATTAGCTGTAGGTCCATTTAACTGGGGCAGATTTTGTGATTTTCATTTGAGCTCAGTCAATCACTTTCATGACTGGATGAATAAAGAAGATTAAGCCAAGATCAGTTACAGATCCATTCAAATATGACGAGCTTCATGTGGAGACCAAAGATGAGGTCATTGATCACAAGCGCATTGAGAGAAAAGATTCATGCATTGTTATGCATTACCCCAAATTTCATGCATTGTCACACATTTCATGCATTACCTAAATTTCATATATTGTCATGCATTTCATGCATTACCATACATCTCATGCATTGCCATGTAATTTATGCATCACCTAAATTTCATGCATTGCCATGCATTCCATGCATTGCCATGCATTACCATACATCTCATGCATTACCATGCATTTCATGCATTATCTACATTTCATGCATTATCATCCATTGCATGCAGTACCTACATTTCATGTATTTCATACATTTCATGCATTGCCTTATATTTCACACATTACCACACATCTCATGCATTGCATATATTACCATGCATCCCATACATTGTCATGTATTTCACGCGTTACCATACATTTTATGCATCACCATTGTGCGCTTCATCTTTTTGGTGCTGGTATTAATTGATTTATGTTTATAGTTTAGGATTTTCATATTGCTTGTATGTTATTATTAGTCATATTATTAGTGCGCTGATTGTATACCCTTATTCGTAATATTACCATATTGTTGAGATATTATTATTAATATTTTTATTACATTGATTATATTAGTATCATTATCACATGGATCTTATCAATATTTCTGTTGCTTACTTGTTATTATTGGTATTATTGTTATAGGTATTGTGCTAGCATTAAAATTATGCTATTTGTACATAATTACTAGTAATATTAGTACATTATTTTTGGATATATTAAAATATGGGTATTATATGGATGGTATTAATACTAGTATTATATTATTTACACATTATTATCAGTAATAGTATTACATGGTTTATGTATAATTACTAGAAACATAGGTATATTATTTGTATATCATTATTAATATTTTTTTGAATATCATTGTAATTGTCACCATTATTATTATTACCATATTATTAGTATCATTATTCTAGTACTTGAATTAATTTGTCATTATTTTAGTATTATGATATTTTTGGTATTAAGTATTTTCGTATCTATATCCCTATGATTTTATTGCGGGGGGTATAAGCCTTCGAGCATCACGTACCCTAAGTTCTGAGGGAATATATATATGTATATATTATAATTATTTATTTATTCTTTATGTGCATTTATAAGTTCATAAAAAGGAGTAATTTAAAGACTTATTAGATTAACTTAGGGATAATTTCAAATTAATTAGGTACCGTTCGTAAGAACGGGCGCGTAGGGGGTGCTCGTACCTTCCCCTTGTGTAACCGAACTCCCGACCCCAACTCTGGTAATGTAGACCGATTCTACCCCTAACGGGGTAGTAATCATGTGTTCTAACCGCACTAAAGGTTAGTGGCGACTCCGACATTCCAATATTTTTCCCTGAAAATTAAAAATGATTTTAATTTCGCCGCCCGGGGCACATGCGCTCCCGGGACGTCGCGACAGCATACATAAAAGAATTGCCAAAAGAAGAATTGGGACAAGCTGATATACCAGTAGTGAGGGAATTCCTAGATGTATTTCCTGAAGAATTTCCTGGTTTGCCACCAGATCATGAGATTGAGTTCACTATAGACTTGTTGCCGGGATCTGCACCAGTATGTAAAGCACCGTACCGTATGGCACCAGTCGAGTTGAAAGAACTGAAAGATCAGCTACAGGAGTTACTGGATAAGGGTTTTATCAGGGCCAGTGTGTCGCCTTGGGGTGCGCCAGTTTTGTTCGTGAAAAAGAAAGATGAATCATGAGATTGTGCATCGATTATAGGGAGATAAATAAATTGACAGTCAAGAATAAATATCCTCTCCTTAGGATTGATGATTTATTTGATCAGCTCCAGGGGACCCATGTTTACTCAAAGATTGATCTGCGGTCAAGTTACCATCAGGTGAAAGTTAAATCAGAGGATATTTCGAAGACTGCATTTCATACCAGGTATGGGCATTACAAGTTCTTAGTGATGCCATTTGGGTTGACTAATGCACTAGTGGTTTTCATGGATTTGATGAATCGGGTGTTCCACCAGCATTTGGACCAGTTTGTGGTGTTGTTTATTGATGATATACTGGTCTATTCAAGGAGTTGAGAGGAGCACAAGCATCATTTGAGGCTGATGTTACAGGTATTAAGGGAAAGAAAATTATATGCAAAATTCAAGAAATGTGAGTTTTGGTTAAGGCAGGTCACATTTCTTGGCCACGTGATCTTAGAAGTAGGAGTATCAATTGATTCGAGTAAAATAGAGGCAGTGGTGAATTGGGAGAAGCCAGGAAATGTTTAGGAAGTCAGGAGCTTTATGGGGTTAGCAGGTTACTACCGACGTTTTGTGGATGGTTTCTTCAGGCTATCAAGTCCATTAACACGACTTACAAGGAAAAATGTAAAATTTGAATGGGCTGATGACTGTGAGCAGAGCTTTCAAGAGTTAAAGCAGCGGTTAGTTTCAGCTCCAATACTGGCTATTCCATCATGGGAGGGTGGTTTTGTGATATACAGTGATGCCTCTTTGAAGGGTCTTGGATGCGTGTTGATGCAGCATGGCAGGGTCATTGCTTATTTGTCCAAACAGCTTAAAGAATATAAGAAGAATTATCCTGTCCATGATTTAGAGCTTGCTGCAGTGGTGTATGCTCTTAAAATCTGAAGGCATTATTTATATGGTGGAAAGTGTGAGATTTTCATGGATCACAAGAGCCTGAAATATTTCTTCACTCAAAAAGAGTTGAATATGCTGCAAAGAAGGTGGCTAGAACTTATAAAAGACTATGATTGCACGATTAGTTACCACCTAGGAGCGAACGTAGTGACTAATGCTCTGGGCAAAAAATCAGAGGGATCCGTATTGGCAGCCATGGAGATTCAGCACTCAATTCTGGTGGATTTGGAGAGGCTCAGTGTAGAATTAGTGGAGGAGAGTCCTCAGGCAGTTATTGCCAGCCTAGAAGTGCAGTCTACGCTTTACGAGAGGATTAAAGCAGCTCAAGGTGACGATGCAGAGTTGGTAGCGGTGATGGCTAGAGTACGTGATGGTCAGGGTGAGGAATTCAGCATATCAGATGATAGAGCTCTGTGATTTCGTACTAGGCTATGTGTTCCTATAGATGCTGAGATTAGGAGGACTATACTGGAGGAGGCTCATAGATCTCTATACACGGTCCATCCCGGCAGTACTAAGATGTACAAGGACCTGCGAGAGTATTTCTGGTGGAGTGGAATGAAGAGGGAGATAGCCGAATTTGTTCAGCAGTGCTTGATGTGTCAGCAGGTCAAAGCTGAACACCAGAGACCAGCAGGACAATTGCAGCCATTGTTTATTCCGGAGTGGAAGTGGGACCACGTTTCGATGGATTTTGTTACGGGGTTACCACCGGTGCGGTAGGGATTGAATGCAATTTGGGTAGTTGTTGATCATTTGACGAAAACTGCCCATTTCATCCCTATTAAAATCGATTATTCCATGGACAGACTAGCAGAGATATATGTTCAAGAGATAGTTCGTGTTCATGGAGTGCCAGTATCCATAGTCTCGGACAAAGACCCTCGATTTACTTCACGATTCTGGAAAAGTTTTCAGGAGGCTATGGGCACATAGTTAGCTTTTAGCACTGCTTTTCATCCCTAGACAGATGGTCAGACTGAGAGGACAATTAAGATATTAGAGGACATGCTTCCTGCCTGTGTGCTTGATTTTGGGGGCAGTTGGATCCAGTATATGCCGTTAGTGGAATTTGCTTACAATAATAGCTATCAGGCTAGTATCAGCTTGGCTCCATACGAAGCGTTATATGGCAGGAGATGTCGATCTCCTCTTTTCTGGGATGAAGTAGGTGAAAGGTGAGTTTTGGGTCCTGAGATAATACAATAGGCGTCTGATTAACTAGAGAAAGAATCAGTACAACACAGAGTCGGCAAAAAAATTATGCTAACACTCGCTGTCGAGAGTTGGAATTTGATGTGGGAGATCAAGTATTTTTTTGAAGATAGCTCCTCTGAAAGGATTTATGAGGTTTGGAAAGAAGGGCAAGTTGAGCCCTAGGTATATTGACCCTTTTGAGATACTTGAGAAAGTAGGGTCAGTTGCCTATAGGCTAGCTTTGCTGCCAGCTTTGGCTCGTATTCATGACGTGTTCCATGTTGCCATGTTAAGGAAATACGTTCCAGACGCATCCCACATCATTAGCTATGCAGAGATAGAGCTTAAGGATTCATTGGGGTATGAAGAAGTACTAGTACAAATTTTGGATAGAAAGATACAGACCTTACGTACTAAAGGAATACAGTTAATTAAAGTTTTGTGGAAGAATCATGCTATAGAGGAAGCTTCTTGGGAGCTTGAGGACCAGATTAGATAGAGATACCCGCAGTTGTTCCAAGAGGTGTAGAGGTACTCAGGTAAAGTATAATAGTTAGATAGGTTTCTTTTGTAGGTACATGTACTGATTTTATCTAGTAGATAGTTTTTAGTTTATATATGTAATCTCCTAGAACATAAGTGTAACCACGGTATTCCTTCTCCACAAGTGAGGGTAGGAAATAAAATAAGTAGACCCTTTTTCTTCTATAGGACGATGGAGTATATTGATGGGATACAGTTAGTAAATTTCGAGGACGAAATTTTATATGGAGGAGAGAATGTAACAACCCAGAAAATATTGATATTTAAATATTAAAGAGAGAGGAAAAATGAAAACACGAATAGAAGGAGGCAGTAGACTTCGTCGACGAAAGCGGAGCGTTCATCGACGACATCGCATTTTGGAGATAATAACGATAATAATAATTTCAAGGAATTTCCAGAATTTGTAGACGAATATAGGGCTTTATCAACGAGTACATAAGGAAAATCGTCAACGAATACAGGGCCTTGTCGACAAGAAAGTACCGAGGGGGGTTATGGGGCAGCCTGAATTTCGTCAATGAATACAGGGACTTTTCGATGAATTTATTGAAAGATTCATCGACAAGATGACGTGTCTCATCGACGAAGGCCGCAGTATAAAAGTGGGAAAACTCTGATTTTTATCATTTATCCGCGCCCCTCTCTCTCTCTCTCTCTTCACTCTCTCTACAATTCTCTCTCACTTCTCTCTTCGTTTTCGGGCCTATTTTTTGCCAGATGGAAGATATGAGGCTACCATGATGCTCCTGGCAAGATTCTCTACAAGTCTGCCAGAGCTAATCGCTGGAAAAGTTGGGTTGGATTTCGTCCCAATCTTAGGGTAAGGCATTTTATTCAATATTTGTCTTTCCCTCAGTTATGAGAAATGTTGTAGATAAGAAAATACTGATGTTTTGTTATGAGGGATTATGTTTTCAGGATGTTGAGTTAGGAACCCTACGGGTATAGGGCCAAAATTTTATAGGGGCTTTTCAAAATTAAGGTAAAGGAAATATGCTATACTAGGAGTTTTCATATTGTTATTAGAAAATTCATAGACACATATTTATACCATTTTGTTATACAGTATTTACAAAATATGAGTTTAAATGTTTGTGTGGCCTGAGTAGATTTTTTCTTTATGTGATGAAGAATTTATACAACTTTTATAATGTATCATACTATACTGAATTTTATAGATAGAGATATATATTCACAGAGAAATTTACATGCATATACAGTTTTTTTATGAGTAGTTTCATGAGACAGACATATATATATATATATATATATATATACACACACACACACACATACATATACATGTATACGGTTTTATTCAGATCAGTATTATATCATAGTTTTATACAGAACAGTATATGCCAAGTTATAGCATGCTATGTTTCCTATTACCATAACATACAGAGTATATAGACAGAGATACAGAGGTAGCATCAAGATGCTATAGATATAGTATCCAGAGATTATAGTGTTTACAATACATTAAGATAACGTTATGGTAATTTTGGAAAAACATGATGAAAACAGTAAAAAAAGTATATATGTATATAGTATCAGATCCATGTGGAAAGATTACAGGCAGATACAGTTTACAGAACACGGTACTGTTGCTAGATATAGATAGAGTGCAACCACATATCTCAGATAGTATGTGGGTACCGTCGACCGTGCTCGGAGAGTATTCAGCTGCCCAGTTCACTGGGTGGAGGGGGCCAGTTTGACGAGGTAGCAGCCAGTTCTGAGCTTAGGAGTGTATGCAGTTTGGCTGGGCTGGAGTAGTGTAGAGTATATTGACTTATCTGGAGGGCCGACTAGATGAAGTCTAGTATACGGGCTGCACAACCCTGTCATGAGGGGTCAAATCATGACATACAAAGTCCTATGGATAAAGCACAGTTATGTATATGTATACAGTTTTACAGTATATGATAAGTATGGTATGATATTATCAGTATGAAAAGTAGAAAATACAGACAATACAGTATATCTTAAATTGTGAAAGGAAAATATGCTTTACAGATGTTTTATTGCATTACAGTTCAGTACTATTTTTAAGTATTCTTAACTTAGTTGCCACACACTAGTAATAACATATTTCCATTTACTGAGCGTCGACTCACCCCATTACTTTACCATTTTTCAGGTGAGCCAACTAGGCGAGTAGACCAGGCTCGCAAATAGAAAGTTGTTTGATCACCCTGGTTATAGGGTGAGTTTTTGTCAGAGCTGAGTATTTTTGAGTAGATGACGCTGGAGGGGTTTTTTTGTGTGACTATGGTCTGTATATATAGAATTATGGTATTGCATAGTAAATATGTAAATGATTGTATAATATGTGTTTCGGCTGCTTAGGTATGGATATAGATATATACACATATATATATATATATATATAATGGTATAAATTTTGAGGTCGTTATAGAAAGGAACATGAATTGCGTACTAAAAAAATTCAATTAGTAAAATTCACGTGGAAGAATCATGCCATAGAAGAAGCTTCGTGGGAGTTCAAAGAGGAAATCAGATAGAAATACCCACCCTTATTTAGTGGGATACGGTAATAGTCAGTATTGTTCAAAATGACAACAATTTTGTTTTAATTAGTAGAGAATGATGAATGTACAGTTGTATTTTAAATTATAGGGTAGGTAGTGTTTTTGTTTTGGGAGAATTTTCTTTTATAAGTATATTTGTAATCTTCTAGAACCCTGAATGTAACCACGGTATTCCTCTACCATAAGTGAGGGTAAGTAATAAAATAAGTAGCCTATTTTCCTTAATGGATGGTGTTCAATACAGATAGCAAGTTTCGAAGACCAAATTTAATAAGGAGGGGAGAATGTAGAGACGTGAAGAATTATAGTAATTAAATAATAAAAGAAAAGGGAAGAAAAGGGAAATTCCAAAAAGGGACTCACAAGCTCTCATTGACGAACACAGGGTTCTCGTCGACGAGTATCCTTCTTGGGCTCGTCGACAAGGACACGTGTCTCATTGATGAGAATTTACCGAGAGGGGGTTTAGCAGAGCATGAAGTTTGTAGACGAGGGATTAGTGTTCAGCGAGAAACTCCCTTCATGGATTCGTTGGCGAGGTGAGTGTCTTGTCGACGAATCTTGGATTATAAATATGCCTAATCTGGGTTTTTCAGCAAGAAATATTGCAGCAAACCCCTTCTTTCTCTAAAAACCAACTCTATCCCCTTTTCTCTACGATTCCAACTTTGTTTTTCGCCGGTTCGACGATCAGAAGCCGCCACGCTACACTTGGGAAGATTCTCTTCAAGTCTGTTAGAGTAGATTATTGGTTAGGCCAATTTGGGCACCATCCCAAAATTTGGGTAAGTTGAATATTGGGTATTTTTAGTTGTATGAGGCTTATTTGAGTTTAGATTTTATGTTATATGGGAATATACTGGAGTATTGTGAAATAAAATTAGGATGTTATGATTTCAGGACTAGGGTGTTTTGGGACCTTGCAGGCATGGGCTGAGGACCCAGTGAATACTTTCAAGAACCCAGGTAAATTATAATTCAGAAAATTTATGAGTATGTAGGTTCGGGAAAATATAGTTGATTTATTGGAAATATGTATTATTTCAGGATTTTAGGGATAGAACGTCGTGAGCGTAAGGATAAAGTTGGAGGCAAGCCTCCCAGCCAGTTAGGTAAGGGAAATATGTTACGCTAGGAGATTTTAGTATGGTTTTCAGTATAAATTATATGTTTTACCAAATTATTATTCAAATTATAAAATATTAGCATAACGGAAAATACAGATTTTAGAGCATGTGAATCCAATCATTTAATTGTGTGGCCTGAGTAGATATTTGATTAGTACATAATTTATATAGTTTTCAGAATATCATGATTTATAGTGTATATAGAGATAAATATATTTACCAAACAAATATTTACTAGAAATATATTTTATAGATATTATACAGACCAGTATTTTACAGTAATTACAGAATACCATGCTTTCCAAAGCCATAACACTCAGACATTGCAAATTATTCAGTCGGATTTAACAGTTAGATATTACAGTCAGATACTATAGTATTTTCATATCAGATTTATAGTGTTATGGTTATTTTGGAATCATGATGAAAACAGTAGGATATCTATAGAAGTAGTATATACAGTATCAGATCCTATGAATCAAGTTATGTTCAGTTAGCAGAGCACGGTATCGTTGTTATTTTCATATTAGAGTGCAACCACATAGCTCAGATAGTATGTGGATTCCATCAAACCGTATCCATGGAGAGATTGTAGTCTTCCCAAGTATTGTGGGTTGAGGAGGCCGGTTTGGCGAGGTAGTTACTAGTTTCGAGTTTTGGAGAGGTTACAATTTGGCCGGACTAAGGATTAGTAGAGTACAATTTACTTATCTGGTAGGCCAACTAAGATTAAGTCCCGCCTACGGGTCGCACAACCCAATCATGAGGGGTTAAATCATGATGTACATTTTTCCAGGGTAAACATCTCAGTTATGTATATGTATACAAATTTACAAAATATAAGCAGATATAGTATAATACTAGAAGTATGAAAAAGTAGAAACTCAGATATTACAGTTATATTTTAAACTATAATCATTACAAGCTATATTTTATATTAATTTACTAGCTTTTACCGTTTCAGACATTGTCATTATAATATTTATGAAACTCAGTAGACACACACTAGTAATAACATTTTTCCTCTTACTGAGCATTGTCTGATCCCAATGGTTTAACATTTTTCAGGTGAGCCAGTTAGGCGAGCAGATCAAGCTCATAGATAGAGAGATCTTTTATTTTGCCCTGTTTATAGGGTAAGTGAATTCAGGGGATTATATTTTTGAGCAAATGATACTGAGGTGATGTGTAAATATGTATATATATGGTTTGGAAATACTAAATTCTGGTATTGTAAATATGGGTGTATGACTTTATGTTTTTCGCTGCATAGGTGTGTCAATTTGTGAACAGGGATACCTCAATACCCATCTGGGATCTAAGATGTTATGACAAGTATTACAGGGGTATCAGAGTAATTTATATTATAAAAAAAATTGGTGTAATTTTTGGGTTGTTACACCAAGAAACTAAGGATTGTCCTAAAAAATGACAAGTGTCACTAGTGTCTTTTCTATCTACTTTGCGACTGACAAAGTCAACATTAGAATAACTAACAATCTCAAGAGATGTTTACTTAAGATACAACAATCCAAGTTCAATTGTTCCAATAAGATATCTAAGTATCCTTTTAACAACTAATAGATGTGATTCTTTAGGAGCAGCTTGAAATCTTGCACACAAGTATATGCTAAACATAATATCAGGCCTACTAGCAGTCATATATAATAGGCTACCTATCATTCCACGGTAGAGCTTATCATCCACCGTTAAACCATGCTCATCTTTATCCAATTTCGTGGAAGAACTCATTGGTGTTCCTAAAATTTTACCATCTTCTATGTTAAATTTTTTGAGTAGATCTCTAATATATTTAGTTTGGTTCATGAAAGTTCCATGTTTTGCGTGTTTGATCTGAAGTCCTAAAAAGAAGTGAAGTTCACCCATCATGCTAATTTCAAATTCACTTTGCATGTAGCTGGCAAACTCATTACATAACTCTTCGTTGGTTGCTCCAAAAATGATAGCATCTATGTATATATGTACGAGGAGCAAATTTTCACTTTTAGCCTTTATGAAAAGTGTTGTGTCAATCTTCCCTCGAGTAAATCCATTATCTAGAAGAAAACCACTAAGTTTTTCATACCAAGCTCTAAGAGCTTGTTTCAATCTATACAAGGTTTCAGTCAATTTATAAACGTGATTTGGATACTAATGGGTTTCGAACCTTGGGGGTTGTTCTACATATACTTATTCACTTATTAGCCATTTAAAAATGCGCTTTTGACATCCATTTGATACCGTTTGAAATCCTTGAAAGCAGCATATGCTAACAACATTCGAATCGCTTCCATTCTAGCTATAGGTGCGAAGGTTTCCTCAAAGTCTATTCCTTCCTCCTGATTATATCCTTGAGCTACTAGTCTGGCTTTATTTCTGACTACTATTCCATTTTAATCTTTCTTGTTCTTGTAGATCCATTTTATTCCAATAACAGTATGATTATCAAGTCTCAGAACTAATGTCCAGACTTTGTTTCTATCAAATTGATTTAATTCTTCTTGCATAGATATCACTCATGATTCATCCTCAATTGCTTCACTCACATTCTTAGGCTCTTCTTGTGATAAGAATGCAAAGTAGCTAACCAAATTTCTAAGTGATGATCATGTAGCTACTCCACGTGATAGTTCACCTATAATTTGATCTATAGGGTGATTCCTTACATATTTTCATTCCCTAGGTAGCTCATTAACCTCTCTTTCTACTTGATTATTTTCTGAAGATGTTTCCTTAACTTCATTTCTCTTATATAAATTATTTTCAATAGACAAATTTTAAAATTCCTTGTTTATCTCAATTTCATCCTCATTAGTCTTTTTGGAGAAGGGATTGGACTCATCAAATACTACATGGATGGATTCAATTACAATCAACGTTCTTTTATTATATATACTGCAGGCTTTACTATCTAAGACATATCCTAGAAAGATACCCTCATCAGATTTTACATCAAATTTTCCTAAATGTTCATTATCTCTAAGCACAAAGCATTTGTAGCCAAAGACATGGAAATATGAAATGTTTGGTTTATGACCATTCCATAATTCATAAGGAGTCTTATTTAGAGATGGTCTAATCAGAACTCTATTTTGTACATAATAGGTAGTGTTCACTGCCTCAGCCTAGAAGTACTTAGGTAGTTTATTTTCGTTAAGCATAGTTCTAGCCATTTCCTGTAAGGATCTATTCTTCCTCTCAACTACTCCGTTTTGTTGTGGAGTCCTAGGTGCTAAGAATTTATGAGATATTCCTAGTGAGTCACAGTATTCTTCCGTACCTTTGTTTTGTAATTCTCTACCCTTATCACTCCGAATTTTTGTAATTGTATATCCTTTTTCATTTTGAATTTTTTTGCACATTTTAATAAATTGTTCATATACTTCATCTTTGTGACCTAAAAGTAGTACTCATGTAAATCTAGAATAATCATCAACGATAACAAAAATGCATGATTTTCCTCCTGAATTCTGAATTGGATTTGGACCAAATAAATCTACGTATAGCATTTGAAGTGGCCTAGTAGTAGAGATTACTTTCCTCTTCTTAAAACTAGATTTTGCTTTGTTAGAATTGGTGTATTCCCAAAAGGGAGGGAGGGGGGGGGGGTGAATTGGAATTTTAACCTTTTTCTCCTAGGTTAATCTATCCAACAACAGTATATATACAACCTAGGGTATGTCTATGCAATTTTCAAATGCGTATATAAATATAATGTGGAAATTAAATCATACGCATCATTCACCCCATAACATACATGTGCGGTAAATGTAAAGTGCAGAAATATAAACAAGTCACACGATATATTATCGAGGTTCGGCCAACTGTGCCTAAATCCTCGCCTCAAGCTCGCAAGCTCGAGGATTCCACTAATAGCTCACTTAAGGGTGGAGCGGCACCGATTACAACCAGGTCAAATTAACACAGGGCTGACCTCAACCTTAACCAGGTCAATTAGCGGGGCTGACCTCAACCTACACGCTTTAACAGGATGGCGCACCTAATTTTCCTAATCGGGTCTAAGTCAATCCGAGACTGTTCCAGGGCTAGTCTCCCTTTTCAGGCCCGTGTCTGGAAATACAACAGATGTATATTACAATTAAATGGTACAGTGATTGTGCTTTCATGTAAAGCAATTATGTACCCAAATACGCGCAATAACATACACCACAAATGATATAATATGTAAGCTCAGTGTGGTCTAGTATTTAAACTCTCAGATATTATATTTACTATCAATGTAATGAGTGCGTGAGAGTATCAATCAGTATGATCTTTGTATTACAATATGTGCTCAATCTAACAGCTCACACAAAGATACTAGCCAAACAATATATATGTATATTTCAATTAGCAAATTTTCTCAATCGTATGATGCTTTAGTAAAGTGTATATTTGGTTTGCAAAAGGATATTCAATCTTTGTATTCAGCAAAGGATATGTAAGTTAATGAATATTGCAGCAAAGATCAATATCTTAAACACAAATATCTTTTCGCAAATATATCAATATAAATCACACAAGATATTTGAGTAAGTTTTGAAAATATTTTTGCAAGCCAAAAACAAATACAAACTTCCTAAGATGTTGCAATGAGAATGCAACACTCGGAAGTTCAACAAGTCTTCTTAGGATAGGCTTATTAGCAAACGCCCCCTAAGAACGCTTAGGTTTAGCTCTCGTAAAAAATCGAATCAATTAGTCAAGAGTGGGAGAGCAAACCTATTTAGACTAACACTCAACCAACTTAGAGAGGGTTTAATTAGTACAAGAAGGTAAGTATGAGTGTAGGAGGCTCAAAAATGAGTATTATAGGTTTTTGGATTTTCAAAGAATTCTCCCTAATCAAATATGCTAATTTGTGTATAATCTTTGCAAATGATGGACTATTTATAGAGAATGGAAGAATTATAGCCGTTGGGGACCTATTGGGCATTATTAGGAAAGTTTAATAACCTATCAAATATTTTAACCCTGTTTAAAAAATGTTTAACCGCGGTAAAAATTAGGGCAACCCGAGAGGTCCGGTCGACTAGAACAGTTTCGGTCAACCAGAGTTCATATGGTTCGGTCGACCAGGAGGATTTTGAACTAAGTGCTCGGTCGACCAAAAGTGGGTGATTTCCCATTTCTCTGAGGTTCAGTTGACCAGGACATTTTGAACTAACTGGTTCGGTCGACCAGACCGCTGAGATTTTTTCCAAGGACCCTCGGTCGACCAGGTAGTTGGTGTACAATTTTTGCTCGGTCAACCATATGGTCAAATTGTTGACCAGAGAGGGTTTCGGTCGACCGGAGGGTTTTGAACTGCATAGGTTCGGTCGACCAGGACCTTGGTCAATAGTTGACCTAGGCTTGTTTCGGTCGACCAGGGCAGAATGAACTGCCTTGACCGGTCCACCGAAAGTACACAAAGTGTGCATTTCGGTCCCGTTTCAATACACATTCACCCTATTCAAGTGCCTAATATATGCAAGTGCAAAGGTGAGTGTCCTAGGGTCATTTATGTCCAAAATAGAGACACCGAAAAAATCTGGTGTCGGTCGACCTTCCCTAAGGTCTGTCTAAGGTCATTTTCATTTTGAGCTTACGTATTAAGTCATGCAAGTGATGCATGCAATTATTACAATCAAAGCCCTATTTACTATTACAGACTTTTCCTACTTAAATATTACATACCTGAATATAAATTACAAAAAATAAATTATACCTAGGGTCTTCAGAGTCTTCGTTTTCCTCCGAATCTTCGAGTGCCATTATAGGATACTACCAAGATAAACCTGCACATCAACTCGGTAGTCATTAAATACCTGAGTATTTGTCATAATCAAAACAGAGTATGACCCATAGGGTCAACATGCTTGTTTTTCTTGTTGACATGCATAATATATTTTGTCTTTCATGAATTTTATCTTAGGTAGTCCCTTAACTAACTCTCCCTTAACTAGTTTAGATAATAAATGCATGTTTACTTGTCCTAGTCTCCTATGGAAAATTCAACTAGTCTCATTTATAGAAGAGAAACATGTCACACTTTGAGAAACAAGATTATCAAAGCTAGTAGTATACACATTTTCATGATAGTCAGTAATAAACATAATTTTGTTATCAGTTTTATACTCAACAATGCATTTGTCATTTTCAAAAGAGACTCTATAACCTTTATCATACAATTGACTTATACTTGATAGGTTATGTTTTAAACCATTACTAGTAACACATAATCTATAATGAGTGATGAATATTTACCAATTTTACTTACTTCTATGATCTTGCCTTTTGCGTTGTCCCCAAAAGTGACAAATCCTCCGTCCTTTGGTGTGATGGACGCGAATTTAGCTTTATCTCCAGTCATATGTCATGAACATCCGCTCTCCATATACCATTTATCCTTTGAGGAGGATGATTTCAAGCATACCTAATATAGACATTTAAGTAACTATTTTTGTTACCCATTTTATCTTGGGTCCATGGGGGTTAGTGCTTGAATCACCTTTAACTTTCCATACCTTTTTAATTTTAAAATTTTTTTTATTTAAAAGGGCAATCAAATTTTATGTGACCTATCCTTTTACATTTAAAACATGTAGGCAAGGCCGGCTCTTCATTAAGGCCACTGAGGTGCTTGCCTTTGGGGCCCCTAAATTTTTTTTTTTAAAATAATAATGTTAACATTATTTATGGAATTTACGTGTTTGGTGGATGGAGTGCACATGCAGTGCAGCTAAAATTATTTGATGTACCTAGAAAAATTAATTTTAAATAAAAATAAAAATTAAATAAAATATTAAGGTCCTCTAATTAAAATATTTGCCTAAGGCCCATATTATGAAGAGCCGCTCCTGCATGTAGGATATTTATAGGAGTCTTTTGATGGAATATAAGTTTTTGATTCTCTTACAAAATAACCCATGTAAAGATGTTTTGTTTTAAATTTTCCTTTCCATTAAAACCAAGTCCTTCTTTATCTAGGGAATTTCCTTGTGCCCTAAGAAGTCTTTCAAAATTACTTTGGCCTTCTGTGAACTTATGGATAATTTTAGAGTTGTCTTTTAAATTTTTTTCCAATTCCACAATTTTTAAATCGTTTTCTTTTATCACAAATACATGAGACTCATTTCGTTTTTCAATAAGCTTTGAAAGTTCTTTTACTTTACATGTCAAATCAGAAATTTTCTTAGTTTTTTTCTCAAGCATTTTAAGAGCGTGCAAGTATTCCTGTTGCAATTCATTATATGAAAGCATGCTATTTTCATTTTTAGAATCACTGGAATAATAAAATAATGTTGAGAAAGATGATTGTACCTTAAGATCATCGTGTGCCATTAGACACAGATTGACAACTTGATCATTGCTGGACTCGGTGCTTGAGCTGCTGGTGCTATACGTGTCCCAACCAACTTTTAGTGCTTCTTTTTTTTTTTAGAGGCTTTCTTTAGTTTAGGGCAGTTAGGCTTGATGTGTCCAACCTCTCTGCAATTGTAGCAAGTTGGCGGATCATCCTTTTTTTCCGTCTTGCTTGAATCTCCCTTTTCTGATTTTGAGTTTCAGAATTTTCTGTCAAACTTCTTATTCTTTTCTAGAACTTTCTGAATTTCTTTGTTAACAAGGCCATGTCATCTTCTGATATTCTGAATTACTTTCTTCATTGGAACTACTAGAAGATGCCTTAAGTGCTGTAACTCTCTTTGCTTTATTCTGCTCACTTTTCCTTTCATTTATTGTTAACTCATAAGTGATGGATGATCCAATTAGTTCATCTACCGACATTTCTTTTAGGTTCCTTCCTTCGGCTATGGCAGTGACTTTTGCTTCCCAAACTGGCGGCAATCTCCTAAGAATTTTTTTGATCATTTCATAAGTGGGGTAAGTTTTACCAAGAGCATTTAATGAGTTCGTGATCTTGGTGAATCTAATGTACATAGATTGAATAGATTCATCAATAGTCATTTTAAAAGCTTCGTATCACTAGTGAGCATATCCATTCTACTATATTTTACTTCCTTAGTGCCTTCATATGTTACTTCTAATTTTTCCCATATCTCTTTAGCAGTTTTATAAGTCATCACCCTATTAAACTCAATTACATCTAGTGCACAATATAGAAGGTTTATTGCTGTAGCATTTGTTTGAACTGATTTCCAATCATCATCTCTATACTCATCTTCAGCTTTAGGTACATTTTCTTTATCTACCATTTTCATAGGAATATGATTTCCTTTGGACACTACTTTCCACACTTTTCAATCAGCATTTAGAAGATATATACTCATCCTTTGTTTCTAGTAGGTGTAATTTACACCGCAAAAAATTGGTGGTCGAGTGGATGAGTGTCCCTCACTGAATGGGGTTACACTGATGTGTGCCCATGTGATCTTTTAAAAAAATAACGGTAAAGTCTATGTAGCCTCGCTCTGATACTAAATGTGAATTCCTATATAATCCCAAGAGGGGGGGGGGGGTGAATTGGGTATTTAAAAATTTAAATCCTTAAGCCTCAATTTTGAAAAATTTACAATTACCCAATTACAAGTTGCTTGATAATTAGATCAGTGCTTCACAATTTATTAATTTAACGTATCACTTTATCAAGAAATCAATACGGTCCGATTACTCACAAACGTAAGAACCTTTTAACTCATACACAATAAACAAATAATTTAAGTGCAGACAAAAATTAAAAGGAGTTAAGGGAAAGAGTGATGCAAACATAGAGGCGTAGCTTTCTGTTAGAATCCGTTGCTTACAAGAGGCGTAGCTTCCTCCTCACCCCGGTTCACAACCCAAACTGTTAATATAACAATATAGTTACAATTTTCTGCAAAAACTCAAATGCTGTTACACAAGCTAGTGAGTACAATATAAATCCTAATATATATTCAGTTGAGTGTATGTAATATGATCAATGAGATTTTTTGCAGTAATGATGAATGATCATTGTATAAAGTATGTAAGACAAATATGCTCCAATGATCTATTCAACCATATGATCTTTATAAATAAAGAATATATATATACATACATACATATATATATATATATATAAATATATATATATAAATACATATATATATATAAATATGTATGTATGTATAATATGTGCTCCAAAGATCAAAAGCTTTATTCAATATTTTTCAGAAAATATCTCTTAAGAATATGTAGTAAGGAACTCTTAGAATTTGCAATCAAATAGTTTTTGCAATAACAAAATATCAAATCTTTGAATGAAAATATAGCTTTGAATATATCAAAGATTTTAGCTTTAGAAAACTTTTCTCAAATATTTTATTCAATCAATGAATATAAAATACACAGTAATGATTTTTGCTCATAAGAAATATATTAAATAGAATGAATATGGGAGACAAGAAAATAAATTTGAATGCTCAAAATACTTTGATTGCCAAACCTCAATACCCACGTTGTTTGTAAAGTATATGCGTGTACGCCTTTGGATCTTGAAAATCAACAAAACAAGTGCCCAAACTTGATGTGAATGCTTTGGAGTGTAGGCTAGAGTTTTGTAATATGTTCAAGGCTCTCAAAAGTGTGCAAAAAGTAATGCTCTAGGGTTTTGAGATTAGGTTTATAAGTTTTTTCGGCATTTTGATCAAATTTTGGCCATTGGATCATTTAGAAATAAAAGTTTTCGTCCATGTCCGCACTGAGACGTCGTTTTGCCCTGTGACCTTCATCGACGAGTGGATACATTCGTTAACGAGTGTACAACACTCGTTCGTCAACAAGAACATAAGTTCGTCAACGAGAGCACTATTTGAGATTTTTGAGCTCTCGGTATTTTTTCGTCGACGAGAACAAACCGTTCATCGCTGAGTGGCCTTTATGTATTCATTGACGAGGCCATAGGGTTCATCGACGAGCTGCCTGTTATCCAGCCCTATTTAATCTAGCTTAATGCATATGAATATGTCAAGAAAAACATGCGTCCTAAGGTCTATCTATATGTTATTTTGAGCTTCCAACTATATCATATGAGATATGTAAATACAATCAAATCTAAATACCCATTATAATTGAAAACTCAAAGCCTCTTCATCCTTTAGCTCTTTTAGTTCCATGGAGTGTGCCAAGTTGTATATGTTTTAATCCTCATGACTTCCATAACTTCCTTACCTTCTGTGCATGCTATGTAATGATCCTATTCACAATCTCAATGTCCAGGTAAGATACCGTGCGATTTATCATTATCAAAATAGGATTGGACTCATAAAGTCAACAGATATCCATTACTCCAAGAACAATTAAAAGGTTCTCTTTCTATGACTTAAAGTTCGAGCCATTTAGCATAGGAATAGAATTGATGTTGGATGTAATATTAGTAGGAGTTATAGTTAAACAGAGAGTAACAAGCAACCATAAAAAAAAAAAAAAAATTAAAACAAGCTCACATAAATCCTTAACTAAAATTAACTTCAAAAAATAGGTAATTCCCATCTCAAGATATTGTGTACTCTGTTAATATTTTTTCTTTGGACAAATATATTAATTTGTAAGTGATATCTTGGTGCAGTAATTGAATGCTGATAATTAGAATATGTCGAATAATAAATCTTCCTTTGGGCCGAATTATTATTCACATGTTAAATAAACTGAAAAATTATCATGCATTTATTACCATAGGTGCACGTGCAATTCTATTTAAAAAAAATAATTTATCTTCCTTTGGGCCGATCAATTTTTACATACGTTACACCCACACAAGTCGTTTATATTTTAAAACAAAATTGATTGCCACAGGAGTGGTCACTTTGGCGACTTGCTGTTTTAATCAACTTCGCTTCAAAACATATATATATATATATATATATATATATATATATATATATATATATATAACTTCCATCCTTTGACCATCCTCCCTTTAAAAAAAAAAAAATTGGGCCCAAACCCAAAACGAATTTCATTACTTTAAAAAACTATGGAGCCATAATTTTAATTTGGTTCAAATTTACTAAAAGATAAAATAAAAATTCAAATAAAATCTTTATCTCAAAAAATTAATAACTAAATTTAAACTGCAACTAAATATCTCACGATCCCCGCAAAGAACAAAATTTTCAAAAAAGTTATTATTATTATTATTATTACTTTTGGATTTGAATTTTCAGATTAAAAAAAAAAACAAAGATTTATTCAATTCAACCCAAAATTGAGAAACTATTTCCCAATGATTCAACATGAAGCCGCTCTGATAGCACTTGTAGAAAAACTTAAAGAGAAAAATGGAGGTGCCGCCCTCTTTTATTAAAAAAAAGAAAGATGAGAACCATCATCATGTCATAATCAGTCACGTCAAATCATCAAAAACATTAAATTGAATGCGGACGCATACCTGAATCCATGGCGTTCCAAGATGTGTCGAGCCGTGTGGACGGCCTTCCAGATCAACACGTAATGTCCAGAGAATTCCTTTTGCGCTCTCTATGTTCTCTTTTGGTGATGGGATGACAAAAGAGAAATTATAGAATCGTCCATGTGATCCGAGGACCATAACCACTATATATACAACCGTTCACCATATATGTGTATTTTTATTTTCACCCATCATAATAAATGGAAATAACCGTTAAAGTATCTACACATTAAAGGTCCACAACCGTTTCGGATATATTGAAGCCCATTATAATCCAAAATAACCGATCACTTTTAAATAGGGCATTTCCTTATTAGACAGCCCACAACACATAATTGTTTCACATATATGCCCATAATTTGAAATTTGATCCAACATCACATCCAAATCATCCAACTAAGGAGAACTAAGAAGTACATGACCAATCTTTATAGGTAGGATTATCACACCAAACATTAGCCAAATATTCACCCTTTTAGTTAGGAACCAAACATATGTTACAAACATATATGATAATGCTATTAACATATATAATATATGTCATAAGGCTTTGGATGGGGATTCAGATGAAGTTGCATATGAATGATTTTGTTTCTAGAAATCACATTCATAGGACATATTTCATGAAAAACGAATTTGCATACTATTTCGCCATACTTAAGAAAGGTGTGGAATGGTTTGATATTATACTCAAAGAGTGATCAAAACCATTTATTTTTCTAATAAGATATCATCATGTTGCTAGATCTATTCATATATATTGCAACAATATATCACCAAAAGCCGTAACGCAATTTGCCCGCAAAACTTGATCCTAATTTCTCCAAAACTATCTTCAATTCACCTTTGAAATTGATTGTTATGCTGAAATGAAACAAAATCATCAAGAAAACTCATAAATTATAGCACAAAATTTGATTTGTGACAATTTCTAGGGTTTTATGCCAAATTATCACGCTTTCTCGCTATATATATTGTGTCCAAAACCAAAATATCTTTTTATTCTCTTTATAGCTCAAAATATTGGAAATAAAATCCAAAATCTCGTGGTTGAAGCAAATTTTCACAAGATGGAAAATTGTAGAAAATTGTGGGAGATTCCGAGTCAGAGGTTGTTGGCACGTGGGGTGCATGTGCCGTCAATGAGGTACCTCCAATGATGAAACTCTAGGCAAGGGTAGAATAGAGAGTGAGGATGCAGTGATGGTTGTTGCATGATGAGAAAGATTCCGAAGTTAGGGTTTCGAAGGGCTAACAACTTGGAAATATTTTGTTGGCATGTGGAGGTTCCTCCGATGGTTTGCACAAAGAAGAAACTTTAGGGTCTAGGGTTTCAGGGGGTTATGTTTTGAACTAAAGAGAGATAGTAGATAGGGAAAAGCATAGAATGAAGATGAAAATAGTGAAGAGGGGAGAACAAGGTGGGAAGAGGAAGAAGAATAGAGAATCAGAGTAATGGATAGTTTATACCAACAAACAAGAAAGGAAAGAGAATTGAGAGATATGGGGAGCGAAATAGAGAAAAGGAGAAAAGAAACAAAGAATAAGAAAGAAGGCAGAATACTACTGGGCAGTAGGGGATTAGGAAAAAATAGGAGATCAGATTAGAGAAAAGTAAGAAGAGAAAGGAGGAAGAAGAAGGGAAAAGGAGAATAGTGAAGGGAAAATGGTTGGACTGAAATGATAGTATGGAGATCGAATTTGGGCTCTGATACCAAACAATGTTGGGGCAGCATCAAAGTTCTGTAGCCATGGAAAAGTTAGAAGAGAAGAAGGAAGGGGAAGGGAGGAGAGGGGAGATATGAGGGGGAAATCTCACTTTCAATTCAATTCGACTTCTTCAACTACCTATAACATGATTTTCACAAACGGTTTATAAGAAAGCTTAACACATAAAATTACACACATACCTTTATAAATACATGGATTACAAATAAACCCTTTTTTACACAAATAATAAAACAACCTCTCAAATACACATAATCCTATACTAATTAATACTAAACATAACTTAAACTACTAACTAAACCCTACAATCCTTGATCAAATTCTTCTTAAGTATTGTCCAACAAAGATCTTCCAAGGTCTTGCTTCTTGTCCTACATAACAAACTAATCTATACTTATAAAAGGCATACGCACGCTTTGATGTTGCCAAAACTATGTAATAAAATAGGTATCAAGGTTTCATTTAAGCCAGTGCGTGACTTTTGTAAAGCTAATGTATTATCTTTATGAGAAAATCATGTATTTGTTTCTTTTAGGGACATTTGAATCATTAAAGTTTAGAACATTCATATTGAAGGTATAGTAGAAAAGGTTGTAGAATGAAAAACGAGTTACTTGCTTGTAAACTTACAATTGATACAAAAACAAAAGAAAAAAGCATTTGTTGGTCTGCATATGCATATCTGCTCGTTAATTATCATGATGCATATGTAACAAAATAGTTGTTCATAGAGGTAATCATCAAATAAAGGGAAATGCATAATTTAATTAATTGTAATAATTCAGAAAAAGAGTAGGACCAAAATCATTAAATGCTATATTGTAATACTATTTTTTGGTCATTTATGAGAGATAGTGATGTCGTCCAAACAACAATGATAAGACTCATTTTTAATTGAAAAAATACTAAATAAAAGAAAAAAAAAATTCATGAGTAATTATTGTGAAAAGCGAGAAAAAAAAAATCAAATTTGTTGTAATGTTAAAAAATAAAATTTGATTTAATTTATAATTAACATTTAATTCTTCCTAATTTTAATTATATTAAAATAATTTTTTATTCTTAATAGCATTTGAAATAAAAGAAAATATAATGAAAAATAAATCATTATTTTTTCAAAAAACTCATTTATCTAAATAGAGCCTAAATCAATTTTAGCAAAAGAATCTGTCTTAGACCCAATGTATTAACTCGAACTACCAAATAGTGAATGCTAATTTAAGAAAATATATCTTTAATTAGAAATTTGTTTAAAAATTTTCCAATATCATATATGAAAAACTTCAAAAAAAAAAAAATGTTAAAACAAATTTCTTATTCAAATGTTTATTTGGCAAATGTGTTTGCCAAAATTATAATATAAGAAAATCTGCGAAGTAGTCTAATACTTTAAATGCATAGGTTATATTATAAGTTTCTTCATACAAATCTTACTCAAACTTATTTATATTTCATGAATTATCTTTAAAAAATTCTTTTTTTTTCCTAAAATAATACCCACATTTAAATTCAGAACACATCCTTCCTTAAACATTCATGGAGGAATAAAATTTTGAGCATTTCTGAGTTGGGTGTTTTCTTGCCAATCATGTTTGCTTAATATTAAAAATTTCACTTGAACCAATTTAATAAATAAAATGTATTGATTAATTTTAGAAGGTACTTAAAGAAAATTTTCTTCAAAATGAGGAAAAATATCAATAATCACATTAAAGTTTTTAAATTACTGGATCAAAAATAGAAAATTTTTGTGGATGCATGCATGTGGATGAGGAGAAAGGGGGAAAATACAGCTTAGTTATTGACTGTAATGATGAGAAAATATTTTTCAAATACGGGTAATAAATCTGCCCATTCAAAGCATTCCAAATCCCCGAAGTCTATATAAAGAACCACTGGCTGATACCCAACTCAAGGGTTTGTGTGTGAAAAAAGTTACCTGAAGATTGAAGATGGAGTTGAGTCTCACTGCAGCTTTGAAGTTCTTGATCTCCATGGTGGATGGCTCGCTTCTCCTTAAAGACTTCAAGCGCAAGGACTTTTGCCTCCAAGAATGTGAAGGAAGGCGATCTTTGTTCGTGGCAACTTAATGGAGAGTACATGGCAGAATAAAAAATATTGTAATGTAATTTTAAAATACACATTTTTATAATTATAATTTATTTTCAGTAGGTGTCTTTGTCTCTTTAACTATTTATGCCGATTGAAATGTAACCAGTAGCCTTCAAACTTTTCTTTCTATTTTTTCTATCCTTTTTTTTTTTCCATACTTGCTTCAAGTCAATTTAACTCAATATTATGATATGGTGTATCATGGATTTTCGCTTTAACATTTTTTATGTCTTAATCAGTTTTTCATAATTGAGTTACTAGCTCTTTATTTCGTATGTCATAATATTTAGAAATCTGCGATGTTTCAGTTTTTTTTTTTTTTTTCTTTTGGGCTTCATCTTTACCTATAAAAATTCATTTCTTGAGAAAAAAAAATTGTAAACACAAAAGCAATCTTGACCTAATTATTTAGGAAACAAAGCCTTTATATCAACTGAATTGGGAGAAGATGTTCTCAGAGAATTTCTGGCTGCTATCGGTTAAGACTTTCATCAGCTTGTCTAAGTGTGGACATAAACAAGAGTCCATTCTGCAGAAAGCACTTCCTTGGAGTTGTGAATCAGTAGAAATCCCTTTCATTTTTGGCTCCTAAAAATAGATAAAACCCATTAGTGACTGTTGTTTGTGGTATTGTAGAACTAAAATGCTTGCCTCCAAAATGGTTCATTAAATGAAAAGGCTCTTAACATGTTCATATGGATGGACAATGACAAAACTAGGCCTGCCGCGGGCTCTGTAGACACGTTGCTTTGGTCATTCATATTATTCCCTTGCCAGTTCCATGGGAATAAATGGAGTAATTACAAATCTTGAGCCCTTGACCATCATGGGCCCATGACTCGAAGCACTTCCCGAATAAGTGTCATGGCTTACAGAACAAGACACCTATTGAATAAGGAATTACCAGAATACAATTTTCATGGGTTCAGTGCCTCTTTGAACCTAAAAACATATTTGTCATCTCGCATAATTGTAAAACCTTTAAGACCCTTAAAGCAGGAGAAGGGGGAGCGGATGCAGGAGAACATATTTGTCATTGTACTGCAAGGAGAACACTTGGTATTTGTTGATGTCAAGCTTGGTTCTAATGTTATGCCATTCTTCATTTCTATTGAAATGAATATAGTAGGAGCTAACAAATTGGCAGTTCATTTATCAATCTTCTTTGATTGGTTTACGAATGATCATTCTGTGGAAGTTGTTTGGTTCAAATTTTTGATTAAATAGATGATCAGGTCGTTGTAATGTGTTTTCAAAGTTAATTAGGTTAACAAAAAACAAATTTCTTGGCATCTTACAAGTATTGTGCTCCCAATGCTGGTAAGAAAAGTTATTTTGCAACACTAAAAACAAAGCCATTTAGAGGATTTAATAGTCATATAGATTCGAAAATTCCCTTGCCAAAAACTGACTCGCTTTTAGTAGATGGCTTCACATTTATTCATGTCATTCTAGTGTCCATCCTAAGCCAAGAGTAATGAGTATTGGTGGAGAAATTTAATACTGTATTCATGCTGTCATGGTCTAGGTTCTCAAAAGTCTATAAGATATCCTTGTTACTGGCTAGTGTCTCTGCAAATTATGGTTAGGGTTTTGATGGGTACTTTTCAATTCACAATACTGCTCTATGTGTTAGGTTTCCTAGTTAAATTAAATCCTGTGTTAACAAACCTACTTGATTAAAGAATGAATGAAATTCTAATGTTTATGATAATTATCACATAATCTGAACACTGTTAAGATGGGGCTTAAATGCTTGATGGCTCAATTCAACAGTGCAGCCATGAGCTGTAGTTTAGCCACTTGCTAGTTCAATTCATGGATCGTGCCCTTGCTTCCCTTCTCCTTGCATGCATTGATTATTTTATCGTTATAGCATTTTTCTAAAATTAATTAGTAAACTTTTTGGTTCCTCATTGAAGCTCTGCTTCTTCAAATGTTTCTCAAGTTTCCCGTGTTGATCGAGTTGCCAGGTTCCATGACTGAGATGTAGTTTAGCAATCCTGCCCAGTATAATGCTATCCATTTGTATGCTCCATGGAATCCCAAAACATCAGTAGGCTACTTGTTAAATGGTCTGCTTAAGGCATGATAGATACACTCTAGGACCTTCTAAGTGGATCATTTGGTGGAGTATTCCCCCTAAACTAAGCAAATGTACCAGCCATCAGATCACAATACTCCCAAACTTGGTTTTGCATTAGTCTAGAAGACATTCTTGTCTCAAGCTAGTGCAATGTGTACTGTCCCTGCGAAGGAGGGCTTGGGTTTCAATGGGTTGCCAGGCTACTTCCTAGGAGCTGTAGCTAGTACTTTTGAATTTTCTTCATAAGAAATTAGCCATTTTTAAAGATCAGAAAGTGCCATGTCTGCAGAATAATGTGAAAATTTTAGTCTGCAGCCTGCATCTTATTTGGTGCTGATGGGTTTAATATTGAACCACATCTTAACAAGCCTACTTGATAACCAATTGAATGAACATATAATTTAATGACTGTTTGGATGTAGTTTAATCTATGAATTTAAAGGGCAGAAGTGGTTTAATTAGCTTGCCACTTGGATTCTTTGGAATCGATTATCAACAGCATGTCTGCCCACTAATGATCACAGTGCATACAAAATAGTAATATATGGGGGGCAATCATCAAATGAAGTGAACTGCATATTTTAGTTAGTTGTAAAAATTCAGCAAATGAATTATGTCTTAAGTCATCAAATATATTGTAACTAATTTTTTATCGTTTATGAAAAGCAGTGACTTCCCACAACAATGAAGGATTTTACTTAGAAAAGAGGAATAGAAAAGAAAATAAGAAGGAAATCAATTCCACTTTACTTTCTCTCTGCACAAAAAGTATTAAGAATGAATAATTGTACTACTATGTTTAAATATTAAGAAAAATAATGCATTAATTATGTATAAAGTCCAAAGTTTGCTCTTGAATTGTTAACGAAACATGAAAAAGGTGGATTTCTTCACATGAAAATATAAATTTCAGCAAATGAATTGGTCTTTGCCCAAATATATATTTGCACTAAGTGAGAAAATTAAATAGTGATATGGGTTAGAAGACAGGAGCAGAACATGCCTCCAGATCAATCACCGAAAGCTCATATAAGAAAATAATATCTTTAGAAAGTTCTTTAAAAATTTCCAATAACATCTATTAAAGAGTTCAACAAATTAAGTTCCTGTTCAGGTGCTTACTTGGCCAATGTCTTTTCTAAATATGAGGAAATCTGAAAAGAGTTCAACAATTATAAAATGCACAGATTATGTTAGAAAATTTCTCTAGAGTTTTGTTTGGTGTATTTCGTTTAGTTTTTTGTTGTTTTTATGTTTTTATCTCTTTTGTTAGTTATGTTTAATTTTGTTTGTCCTAATTTGGTTGGTTGGTTGGTTTTAACTTGTAACCACGGTATTCCTTAACCAAAAGTGAGGGTTTATTAATAAATAAATGAAGGAGCCGCCCTCTTTTACCAAAAAAAAAAAAAAAAAAACCTCTTAGAGAAAATAATCAGTTGGCACATTAAAATTCATAACGCATGCTTACTAAAACACTCATTCAAAAGAATTGCATGTGTGACTAGTTGTGAAAATTCAGAAAATGAATAGGGCAGCCTTAAGTCATCAAATATATTGTGGCTAGTTTTCAATTATTTATGAGGAGCAATGACTTCTCACAAACAATCAAGAATTTTGCTTCAAAAAACAAAAGGAAATTTAAGAAAGAAATTCATTTGTGCTGAATTTTCTCTTTATATACCAAATATTATTAAGAGTAAAATTTGTTCTAATTCTATTGAAATTAATAAAAATCAGGTCAATGATTGTAAAAGTGGGTTTACTATTTTTGTAACAACTTCCATTTCATTGATTTACCATATATTGTATTTTATTTTCTCATTTTTCTTAATAGCCGAACATGAAAATGTGGGTTCTTTCACATCCTTTTTCTAATATTTTTCAAGTTGTAAATAAGGTCTAAATCAATTACGGGCCTTAAACCAAGTATTTCTACTTCGTAGTAAGAGAATTAAATGGCGATATGGGACAAAAGATAGGAACAAAACATGTCTCCAAACCAACTATTGGATGCTGATATTGATAGGAATGGTGTATTCCCGAGAGAGAGAGAGAGAGAGGGGGGGGGGGGTGAATTGAAACTTTTAAAACTTCTAGGTCAAACTAAAATCAAGATCAGTATTTCACAACCAATTCCATAGATATTCAAAGCACGTATATAAAATAATCGATACAATAAATAATTAAACATGCATGTACAAAAATTAAAATGCGAGAAAATAAAGAGCAGACACAATATTTGTTATTGGAGTTCAGCCAACCTACCTACGTCCCCACCGTAAGCCAGCTGCTCAAGAATTCACTAAATGCTCACTTTAACTGGGCGGAGCGATGCCACTTACAGTCTCCGTACGGGGCGGAGACTCCTCAGCTCAATTACGGGACTGAGCCACAGCCAATTCTCCTTACAAGGCAAAGACACCTCAACTCAATTATCAAGTTAAACCAAACTGTGCACACTTTACAAGATGGTGCAAATCCTAACTCACCTAACCGGGTTTGAGCTAAACCAGGACTCCTTACAAGGCGAGTTTCCCTCTTCAGGGCATGCCTGGAATACAAAGATAATAATATTTTTCGTACAAATAAATTGCTTCTAAAATAAGTAGAGATGTACAAATTGAAGCACAATGCACTCATGTATGATATGAAACAAGAGCTCAGTTGAGTATGGATATTTTTCGTAAAAGTATTTTGTAATCTTTGAAAGTGATGTGTATGATAAAGTGCTTCAAAGATTTGAACCCTAATAAATATTTCTTCCAAAAAAATATTTTTCAAAAAATAACAGAAGAACCTAGGGTTTTACTTTAAAACAATTTTTGCCCAAATAAATGTTTATGATCTTTGAAAAAAATATTCAATCAGTGATTTTCAAAGATCTATAACTCAAATAGTATCTCCTAAAATATTTTTCAAAATATAATGTAGAAGATGTTGGAGATTTTTTACAAAAATATTTATACAATAAATGCAATGTAAGCTTTTGAATCTTGCAATGAAAATACTCAAAGATTCGAAAGCAAGTGAAGTTTTCTCAACAAATATTTATCAAAGAAATAATATAGGAAACACTTAAAGCTTACTCCTAAAGAAAATGATTTTGAAAAGAAAGTAATGAATGAGAGTAAATGATTTTTGATATGAAAAGTATATGCCCAAATGAACGCTCTCTTAACAAATTTTCACATGATAAGTATAGGAGAGTATGAAAGAATGACACTCAAAAATATTTTAAGAGGATTTTCAATATAAACATTAATTTAAAAATGCGTAATGAAAGGGGTATATATAAGGTTTCAGAATTTTTTACCATTGAGGGATATGGAGGGTATTTTTTAATTTTTTTAATTAAAAAAATTAATCCTAATCAGGGCTGAAAATTTGAAAAACCTAAAAGGTTCAATCAACTGATGACTTCGTTGCTTGGCTGACTGAAGCTAAAAATTCAATTTTCTTAGAGGCTCGGTCAACTAAGTGATTACGCGCTTAAATTGCGTAATTAGACGTTTTAATTCATGCATTGGGGTTTATATTTTTAATTAAATATCTAATTACTCTCAATATTTTAATGTGGTGTTCTATTTGTAATATTTGGATTTTATTGAGTAATTTATGAATTTTTGACATTTTTTTTATTGCAGGAAAAATTGTCATAGGCTAAAATTGGCACCAGTTCGTAATTCGAGCAGAATTTTTTTGTCTAAGCTCCGATCGAGACAATTCAAACTTCAGGAGAAAGATGAGAAGATTATTTACAACTTTTGTGTTTTAAACTTTGAGCGATATAGGCTCTAAGATGGTCAAAATTGCCCTTATTTGTTGAAAAAAAAAAAGGAGAGAAGCAAAAATAATAAATAAATAAATAAATAAATAAATAAATATCTGATGTGACCTAGCCATGTAGCTGGGTTTGGAGCTTCCGTGCGTGTAGGTAGGACTAGCCTCTCTCCTTTATATAATTCCCTTTTTTTGCTTCTTCTTGAGCAGCACCCCTCCCCCTCTCCTTCTCCCCTTTCCCTTCTCTCCCTTCTCCCTTCTCTCTTCCTCCCAGCTCCCTAACTCTATTCTTCTCCTGTTCCAACCCTCTAACTCTCTAGACTCTCTCCCTTTCCCGGTCTTCCCTTCTCTTCCTCTTTTTTTTTTTCCAACAATTCTCCCTCTCTTCCTTCCCTTACTTCTCTCCCTCTCGGTTCCCTTGTTGCCTACCCGAGCTCCTAGGTCTCTCTCTCACACTCCTTGTTGCTGTGCTCTCTATCTGCTACAACACTCCTCGCTACTTTCTCCTTCTTCTTCTTCTTCTTCTTCTTCTTCTTTCTCCTCTCTTTCTCCAACTCTCTTTCAGTTGCTGAACCAGCCGAGCTCTCTGCTTCCTTCTCTTGCCTTGCTGTGCTGTTGCTCAAGGAACTTGAGCTCTCTATTGCGGCGGCCATCCAAACTTCCAGCTACTGTGGCTATTGCTCAAGGAACCCGAGAACCCAAGCCTCCTATCTACAACTGTCGCCTTTGCTGTGTCCTGCCTCCCAGCTACTACTAGTCGTCCTAATGTAGACAACTGACCACTCTACTCCTGTCGTGCCCTGAAGACCCGAAGCTCCTCCTTTGCACTGTTGGCTGCTCCTCCATCTTCCACTCGAGCCACAACAACCTGCTGGAGCCACAACTTGCTAACTGATAACTCTCTCTCTCTCTCTCTCTCTCTCTTCCTTTCTTCCTTATTTCTTCTCTTTTCTTCTAGTTTTAATTGTTCTTGTTTTTTTTTATTAAGCAAATAATTGTATTTTGTGGGTGGAATTTTATTTAAAGTATTAATTTTTGAAGCTTACTTGGGTGTCATGTTTATTTAAAGTTTTAATTTCTAAAGTTTGTTTGGGTGCTATTATTTAAATTAGTTATTTTCTTCTTCATATAAATTAATATTAGCATTAGATTTAAATTTTTTTACTTGCGTTAATTGTTAATTGATTAAAGTTTGGTTTAGTTTATTGAAAAAAAGAGAGAAAAAAAAAAAGAAAAAAAAATCTTCTTAGGATTTAAATTTTGCTTGAGTTCGATTTAGTTTAATATTATTAAAGTCCGATTTTTTCTATGTTCCATTTATGGTTTAGTTCTTGAAGTCTTGGATTTTTGTTTCAGTTGTTGATTGTACTTAAATTAATGTTATTCAAAATTGTGATTAGTTGTGTTCTCTGTTTTACATGTTTTAATTAAGTAGGAAAGTTCTCGCCTGTAGTTTTTATCCCGAAGTTCAACGTGTGTTTCAATGTCTGCTTGATTAGATGTAGGATTTCTGTTTCTCGTTATTAAATTTAGTGCATGTTAGGATTAAGATTTAATTTGCATGTTCATTTAACTTGTTAAAAGAAATCTCAAACAATCTAGAAAACCTGAATCTGAGTCGAGTTAAGTAACTTTTTATTTTCGATTGGAAATACGTAAAATTTGAGATTAAACCGCATTTTCTGAGGAGACGATCTGACATTTGGGTTGAATATTACACGACAGAACTATTATACTTGGGATAACTTCCGTTCTGCTCATTTTTTGAGTGAGTCACTAAGAAAATGGCCGGTCGGTTAGCCAAAGGCGATTCTGTACCCTCCATTAGTTCGGTTGGTTGTCCATGAGAGCTGGTTGGCTAAGAAAACAGTGTCGATCAACTGGGATTGTTTGGTTCTAAAAGGTCGGTTTGCTGAGGAATGCAAAAGGGCCAAGTTCTAAGGTCAGTCAACTTTGGAAACTTAATTCAAAAGTGGTCGGTCGATTGAGCCTTATCAAACTTTGACTTCTGGCCTATGGCATGGTCAGTTGACTAAGCTAGTCTTAACTAGTGAGGGTTAGTCGACTAAGGTCATTTAACACCTAAGATTAGCCCTAATTTTGACCCTAAAGATATTTCAAAAACCCTTGTTTGGTTTTAGCTTTTATTAAAAGGATTTTAGATTAATTTTTAGGTTTCCTATAGTCAGTCTATGGTCGTTTGGGCTTTTAAGCATATCATGCAAGTCATGCATTATTACAGACCAAATATAAAAACTAAATGCATTACAAATAAAAATAACATGTCTTCTTCTTTGCTCTTTGATCTTCAATGGAATACGCCGAAATGAGGTGGTTTTTAAGTCCCATATGGCTTCCATTTCCCTTGTCCTTATGTGTGAGCTGAAATATGAACCTATCAAAGTTACTAAGGCACACACATGAGAACAAGTGCTTGTCAGCCTCAAATCGGGATCATACTCGACAAGTAACAATCTATTTTTTTTTGATGATGACCAACATGTATCAGAGCCAAAATGGTTCATCCTGAAGGCCACCATAAGAATATTGCATATTTAAAAAAAACAATATAAAACCTCAGGAATATTCACTAAAGAAGACATTCTAGATAAATTATCGCATTTAGTTTCTGCATTAAAGCAAAGATAATTATTAGTTTACCTTTAGGACATTTAACCCCCTTTTTCATCCCCCTTAAAAAATATTTCCAATTATTTGACATTTCGCTCAGTACAAATTTTCCCCTTTTGACATGAGGAAAAGGTCTAAGCTACGTATAAAAACAATTTTGAGCATTAAAGAAAATTAGCTTAAAAGAGAATCCCCTGTGAAAATAATTTTTATTTTGCTTTAGAAAAAAAAAAAAAAAAACTCTCCCCCCATTTGGTCTAAGATTTGGGCATAGAAAAAAAAATTTCAACTATTTTAAAACATTTTCTATGTGCAACATACAACAGTATCAATGGTCTCATAAAAGATTAAAATGGCATGACAAACATGGTTCATACTAAAATTATCCTTCAAATCATTGTAGTTCAAACAATACAACGACCTCATTGCAACACATTAGAGTTCTGAACTTGTTGGCCTATGATAGCATAAGAGAGGTTTTGAGTATGGAATTCAGTCTAACAAGTTGATGCCAATTTTCATATGTAATCACCGCAACCAATTCTGCAACCTATTTACATAGAAAAAAAAGGCAAGAGATAATGAAGTTTAGTTTGGAAAGATTTCTTGCCTAAGAACATTAAAAAAATGTTCCCCTTTTGAATTTTTCAGAAATTCCTGGGTACGATGCGTTCTGAAAATTAACTTTAAAATGTAAGCTCAAGCAAGCAATCATTAGTCTGGGTTTGCACTTAGACCACATTTTCCTAATATAACTAGGAAAAACAACCATATGAATCTTAAGGATAGACACTTCAAATGCAATATCATCTGGCACACAAATTTGGTTCCCAACAACATATTTAAATTAAAAACTTTTCAACAAAACTCATCCATACTTTAATGCACATGCCACATTAAGTTCATTAGAATCTAAGCTAAGCTTATTGGTGAGCAAAACAATATGGAGATTTATTTTTAGATGCTCCCCCTTTCAAGTTGAATCCAAGTTTGGATGAAATAAACGGCATTATAACTAGTTAAAGATAATTTCACTGTCCTATAGTATAAACCATAATTTTAATCTTTTAAATTAACAGTATTGGGAAATATTTTTAATCAACTATATTTCTGATCAGTTCGGGTCATCCCTATAGGCTACATATGCATTGTAGAAAAAAAAAAAAGTATTAGGCATGACATCGTGCACATAACGCTGACACTCACATACTATTCAAAGCTTTTAAAAAGAGCCTGGATATGATGTTCAAGGTTTTTTAAAAGAACCTCAATCTTTCAAAAAGCTAAGTGATCATTTGAGTCCTTTATGCTCTATGCTAGGAAATGATCTTAGCTCCTTGACTATGCCATGATTATGTAAGGATGAAATTTAATATTCATTTAAAACTTTCCTCACATTCAAAAGTTTTAAATATGTTGATTTATCATATAATCTTAGTACATGTTTCATTTTTGGGAAATTTTAATGAAAATTTCGATAGCATGCCGTCCTGTAAATGGACATTTTTTTTTCTGTAAATTGGCATTTTTCCATAAATTTTGTACCTGAAATTGATTGTTTTTCAGCACATCATTCATTTTAAGCATACAATACCTAGATCCACCCCACCACCACATGCAATTCACAGATCGCATCTTCCATGCGGTGGCCGTTCCATACAACCATGCAAGTATCATACATTTTCTACAACAACTTGCAGATGACCGTTCCTCAATCCAGTATTTTCAATCAGTAGAATCATAATAATTGTTCACAATACCAATATACGCCAATCACTATCCTCAAAGTATTTAAGCATTTGGTGTATATGGATAGGATCTATAGTTGGTTGTTATAATAGACCTATGTGCATAAAAAGAGAATTTATGAAGGCATTTATTTTATATAACTCTGAAGATAATGCCCCCCTAGGTATGTACTATCACTCATCACATAATATGCCTTTTTCATCTTTTAATTTCTTAGCCCAGTGCGTAGATTTCATTGATTTAAGTTTGACTTCCCATACCTGGCTTAGAGGACCAAAAAGTCACAAGAAATCTTCTTTAGGGTCAAAACCCTACCATTTGCCCTCTTTTTCCCTTCTTATGAATTTCAATTATTAGAGGCA
>NC_080422.1:12562467-12661889 GCF_029873635.1 Malania oleifera
ACAAGTACTAGAATAATGATGACTAAAATATGGTAAGAATATAATGGTGCATTACAATTATATTCCAAAATATTAATAATGATATATACAAATAATATACCTTGTTTCTAGTAATTATACATAAACCATTAATACTATTACTGATAATAATTGTAACAATAATAGTAAACTATATTAATACCATCCATAAAATAATACCCAGATTTTAATATATCCAAAATAATGTACTAATATTACATTAATTATGGTACAATAGCTAATTTTTCAATGCTACACAATACCTATACTAATCTACCATATAACAGTAAGCCATAGAAAATATTGATAAGATCATGTTAACAATTAACTATATAATCAATATAATCAATATTAATAATCATCTCTCAACAATATGGTAATATTACGATAAGGTATACAATCAGCGTGCTAATAATAGACTTACTCATAAACATACAAACAATCTGAAAATCCTAAACTATAAACATAAATCAATAATACCAACCCAAAAAGATGACTTGGAGATAAAACAAATATGACAATATTAAAAATTTTATCTGATATCAACAATAACAATCCCAACCCTAAGCCTGAATATTTAGTATTAAAATACCAACTATAACAACAATTCACAATAAGAATTCAATATATATACATTAAGATTACAAAATTCTGACCTTGCACAATATAAGAAACAATTAGTATCTCAACTACAACAAAAACATAATCATAGATATATATAAACAAGTTTTGAAAAAATAATAAATAAAATAAAACTCCCAATATGAAATAAAACGGAAATAACTATATTGTGTCCTTAGTGGGTGGGTGTGGAGGAGTGCCTTGTTTTGCAGGGTTGCTGAGTGTGTGCTGTGTGTGTGTGTTTCTTGTGTGCTGTGTTGTGTGTTTCTATTTTGATGTGTGTGTGCTGTGTGTGTGTGCGTTGGCACCCCGTGTGTGTGTTTTGTGTGTTGTGTTTTGTGTGATATACACACAATCGGCAGCAAAATAATAAATAAAAAAACTTAACTTTATGAAATAAACACACAACTATATATATTTGTATGTACGTGTATGTTATTACACAAGGGCGGGAGGTACTTACAGTGGGGGTACTTGCAGAGGGGAAAACCGCCGAAGAACTGAGGTCTTCCAGTAGTAGGAGTTGAGGGAGGTTGCTGGGGTGTACGGATCTGGAACAGGGGAGCGTGGAGTTGACAAACGAGACAGATGGTGGTTGCTGGCTGTGGCTGGACAGAGGGAGAACGGTGATAGTGTCTTCTACTACTGCAGGTACTGTGTTCAATTGCCTTTGCAGCCAAGGAGATCTGTTTGCTGTGCTGAACTGAGTAGCCTACAGAGGGAGTCTGAGGCTCGGGTCTGCTAGTTTCTGGCCTCCTCTTCTGGTTGCTGGTGTTGCCGTTGCTGAGGATTGTTGCTGTAGGTTTTGCTGGTGTTGGCGTGGCAGCAGGGCTGCTGCAAGAGTTGCCGCAGGCTGCAGTATTGCTGCTGTATCGGAGAAGTTTGAGTTGCAGGCGGGATCTCTCGATGCTTGATGGAGACTCTGCTCGTATGGTGAAGAGAGGAGCAGAGTTATGATTAGGCGGCAAGTGTGCTATGAGGCGCTGTGGGTGGCCGGAAGAAGAAGAAGACGAATACACCGACTTTTTTTTTTTCTTTGGCTTTTCTTTGTGCCTGGCCCCGGCTGTGTTCTTGTGCGCACCCCCCCCCCCCCTTTGCTTTATAAAAAAATGAAACCCTAATACAACCTTCCTTCTTTGATTTTCTTTTCTTGTTTTTTATTCTTTTATTCTTATGTAATAATGAAAAAGGGAAATAATAATAATAATAAATAATAAATACTATTATCATAAATAATATAAGTATCCAGAAGATAATAATATTAAAAATATACTACTATTAATAGTAATAAGAATCATAATTATTGTAAATAAAATAATAAGAGATTATCAATAAAATAATCATAATACTATAAAATATAGTAATAATACAACAAGTAATAATAATAATATAATAATCATACTAAAAGAATAATAATAAGAAATATATCCAAAAGATACAATAAAATAAATGGAAAAAAAATAATTATAGTAAAGTTCAATAAAATAAGATAATAAAAGTACTATTATAATAATAAAATGAAAATAATAATATAATGATGACTAAAATACTAGCAATAATAGTAAAGTACTATATATGAAAATAATATAATAATAATTATAATAATAATAATAATAATAATATAATAATAATAATAAAATAGAGGGGACCCTGTTCTCTTTGGCTAGGGAAAAATCGGGTGTCCTAAGTATCGACCTAGCCCCTAGCAACCACCCTGTAACAATCTCCTCACCTGAATCCCGACACTAGCTGTGGGCGCACTACTGGAACCCACAAATCTAAATCTGACTCGCCTAGGAGTCTAAAAATCCCTTCGTTCAGATTACAATCAATACTGCGTGATAAGTTGCTTAAAACCCAATCCATTCGCCCAAGTATCACATCACCCCTGCATATCTATGACCCACAAATCGGCCAACACACTCTCTTCTGAATACATCTGTCCCTTTCGAACTACCCTCTGCATTTAATCATCAGATCCCATCTCGTGCCCACTGACCATTCTATATATATGGTTTGTCTCTATTCTAGCTATTCTCACAACCCCGCCGTATGAAGATTGCGTGGCAACTGTATCAACAAGACATCATCTATATGGTAAAACAGTAAGATACCTTTGACACGCGCCAGCCATCGCAGCGTCTCCGGTCTAATGCATAGACCCTCGCTGGCGCATGTGCCTCTACTGGACCACCATGGGTACCGAATCCACTCGAAATGATCTGGAGCCTGTGCAAATTCGCCGTCATCTAACATGATCAGCAATTATGACCGGGTCTCTCGCAATGATAGCAACATTCTACCCCAAATCGCATTCACCCGAGTGTCTCCTTCCACATCTTGTACAAGTTGCGGGAGGCTGACTACCCTAGATCCACCCCGCTCTACAATCTATCTTTGACCCCCGCCATACCTACCTCCCTACAATGGCCTCGGCTGGGACCGCCTTAAAGCTCGCGGGTGCAGTCCTCTCTTCTAACTTTGTGCCTCATCTCTTCCGTAGACTCTCCTCTACGATTACGGCCCTGACAACCACTCTGAGAAGTCTGGATCCTCATACCCCACCTGCCTGTAAAATATCACGCTCAAATTTCTCTCAAACTTCTAGCCTCTTTCTCTTCATTGGGCATTAGGGCAAATGCAACAGCTCAATAAATCTCGCACGTATTGTGAACAATCAACGACCCCGGGGAGAGCTTAGAACTCTTGCACTCGTCATCTCTAACCGAAGAGATATATCTATCAAAGACTAGGTCCCTAAATCGGTTCAGGTTCATCTCATTGTATCGTCTCTACTCCTCCAACCTTTGGGCTGACCACCATCTCTCGGCCTCCCTACCCGCCTTATGTTAGCATAATAAGACCCTTTGGCTCATCGTTGCAGTGAAGCACTGTCAGAATCTTTCTACTCCGACAGCATTCTAACCAACTGCAGGATCTCGGCTCTAGCAAGCTGCGGATTCATCTCATAAATTTCTCTATGGTACATCCCTAGGTAATGCTGGACCTCCCTCTCTCTGGAGGCTCCGCGAGATCTCAGCCATGCTTCTGAGCCACACTGCGAAGCCAGCATTTGACCGCCACCTGTTCTCAGAAGGAACTAGCACATCAGCCCCACTGCCAGAGCGCTTTGCCTCTTGGGTCCACCTGCAAACACATAAAATCGTTTCAAATTCTATCTTCCTACCACCCAACTTAATTCAACTACAACTCCAACTCTATTACTACCTCGGACTCCTACCCCAAATCCACTCCTCACCCAAACACATGACTTGTCGCGTTTGCTATGGTTTTCCTGAATCTCACCCCAGGAAAAACACAAAACAATCACGAATCCGGTAGCCATATCACAGAATAAACCACAAATCGTTCCCTATATTCTGGTAATTATTTTTTCCTCACTCTAAGTCCTACAATAACCTAACACCTAGGCTCGCTACCAAATGTTACGACCTCAAAATTTTACCATTTATATATAATCCTATCCATACCTAAGCATCAGACAAACATATTATCAACCATTTACTATTTACTATGCAATACCAGAATTCTATATATACAGACCATATCCACAAAAATACCCCTCCAGTGTCATCTACTAAAAATCTCGTCGACAAAAACTCACCCTATAACCAGGGTGATCAACAACTTTCTATTCGCGGCCGGGTCTGCTCGCCTAGCTGGCTCACCTGACAATGTAAAGTAATGGGGTAAGTCCACCTTAGTAAGTGGAAAATATGCTATTACTAGTGGTGTGGCAACTAAGTTCAGAATACTTAAAAATAGTAGTTTTTGTGTTTTGTTTTTTTGGGGGGGGGGGGGGGGGGGGGGGGGGGGTGGGGTTTTTTGGGTTTTTGTTGGGGGGGTTTTTGGGTGGGGGGGGGGGGGGGGGGGGGGGGGGGGGGGGTAGGTGTGTGGTGGGGTGTGGGGGGGGTGTTTTTGAGTTTTCTGAACTGTAATGCATAACATCTATACAGCATATTTCCCCCCTTTCCACAATTTTAAGATATACTGTTTGTTGTATTTTCTACTTTGTTCTTATACTGATAATATCATACCCTACTATTTTACTGTAAAATGTATCAATATACATAACTGCTATTTTATCCCTGAGGACTCTGTATGTCATGATTGACACCTCATTACAAGGTTTTGTATGCGGCCCATATGCGGACCTTCATCTAATGGCCCTCCAGATAAGTCATAACCTACCCTACTCCACCCAGCCACCTGCATACACCCTAAGCTCGGAACTGGCTGCTAACCTCGTCCAAACCGGCCCCCTCCACCCAGTGAACTGGGAGCTGCATCACTCTCCGAGCACGGTCGACGTACCCACAATACTTCTGAGATATTGGTTGCACTCTATCTATATCTATCAACGTACCGTCTCTGTAACGGTATCTGCCTTAATCTTTCTACATGGATCTGATACTATATACCTATATATATAATTATAATAGATATACTCTTTTAACTGTTTTCATCATGTTTTTCCAATTACCTATATATGATTACTCTTTTCTGTTTTCATCATGTTTTTTCCAATTACCATAACGTTATTTACTGTACTGTAAACACTATAATCTCTGGAGACTATATCTTTCGCATCATTGATGCTACCTCTGTTCTTTGTCTATACACTCGTATGTATGGTAATCGGAAACATAGCATCTATACTTGGCATATACTGTTCTATATCAAACATGATATAATACTGTCTGAATAAAATCTTATCATGTATATATGTGTTGTGTGTGTGTGTTCGATATATAGTATATATATATTATATATACTATGTCCTGTCTCATAAAGTAACTCATATAAGAACTAGATATGCATGTTAAATTTCTCGTCGAATACATATCTCTATCATAAAATTCATATAGTACGATAACATTATAAAAAGTTGTATACTTCTTCCATCACATAAAAAATCTACTCAGACCACACAAGCATGTAAACTCATATTCTTACAACTAGATAACAAACTGTATCAATATTGTCCTGAATTTCTAATAACAATATGAAAACTCCTATCATAGCTATTTCTGCTTTACCTTCACTTTGAAAAGCCCTTATAAATTCTAGCTCGATAACCCCCCGCCCCAAAAAAAAAAACGGTTCTAACCAACATCCTGAAACACAATCCCCCGAAAACACATCAATATTTTATTATCTATGCGACATGTCTCATAACTGAGGAAAGGGCAAATATTGAAATAAATTCCTTACCCTGAGATGGGACCAAATCCACCCAACTTTTCCAGCGATAACTCCATCGACTTGTAGAGAATCTCGCCAGAGTGGTCGTGGTATCCTCAGAATCTTCGATCCGGTGAAAACAGGTTGGAAAACGAAGAGAGAAGTGAAAGACCAATCATAGAGAGACAGAAGAGAGAGAGAGAGAGAGGGGCACGTATAAATGATAAATTGAGTTTTCCCACTTATATTTGCGGCCTCATAAACGAGATCTCATCTCATCAAATAATCTTTCATAAATTCGGCAACAGGTCCCTGTATTTGGTCACGAAATTGCATGCTGCCCATACCCCTTTCCGGTACTTTCTCATCGCGAGACCCTTTATTCGTCGATGGAATTTCCTTATGGACCGGCTACGACCCCTGTTTCATCGCTGAAGTCCCACTGCCGCCTTCTGTTCCATTTCTTTTTCTCTCTCTTTAATAATTTAGAATAGTATTTTCTAGGTCGTTACACTTTCTGTCTAAGATCTGCTCTGGTGCTTCCGTATAATGCCAATGAATCTCCAAACTCTGCCTCTATATAGTAATCACGTGGAAATGGTCGGACATATTTCCTTAACTGGAACATGAATCTGTCATGTGAATTCTAGTAGGGCTGTGGTAGAGCTAGTCTGTAAAGCACTGACCCTACTCTCTCAAAGTATTCAAAGTGGCCATGTCTCAGGCTCAGTTTACCCTTCTTTCCAAATCTCATAACTCTATTTAGTGGGGTGCTATTTCAAAAGTACGTGATCACCCACTTCAAATTCCAATTCCTAGTGGCGATTATCTATGTCGGCTTCTACCAACTCTGGTTGTACTGATCCTATCTCGAATAACTTGGATTTTTATCATACGCCGCTGACCCAATTTCTGGCCCCAACACTCACCTCTCACCTAATTCATCCTAGTATAAAGGAGAACGACCTCGTACCAAAAGTGCCTCATAAGATGCCATGTCGATGCTATGTTTGATGCTGTTATTGTAGGAAAATTCAACCAGTGGCAAATATGGGTCCAGCTACCCCTCAAAGTACAACACACACTCTCGTATAATCTCCTCAGTACCTAAATTATTCTCTTTGTCTGACCATCTGTCTAGTCTGAAAAGTGTTGTTGATGCTAATTGAGACCCCAAAGCCTCCACATAGCTCTTCCCAAATCGTGATGTAAAGTGTGGATCACGATCCGAGACTATAGACCAGCCTCCCCAGGTTCAAACCATCTCGGGAATGTAAATCTTTGTCAATTTTTTCATAGGTAGCTAACCTTAATAATTAGAAATGAGCTATCTTTGTTAGTCGATCAATACTACCCAGATGGCATTCTACCATGCGGGGCTGGCGATAGCCAATGATGAAATCCATGGATATGTGGTCCCGCCTTGAAAAGTGTTGTAACTTGCCCCTGCCGCCTTTGGTACTCATCCTTAACCTGCTGGACGTTAAAGCACTGCTACACAAATCAGCAATCTCCTTTTCATACCATTCCACCAGAAATACTCTCGCAGATTAACCTTACATGTTTGTACTGCCAGGATTAACTGTGTATAGAGATATGTGAAGCTCCTTTAGAATCATTCTCCTAATTCACATCTACAGTACACACAATCTGGTGCAAAACCTCAAATATACAAACTCCTCTCCCTTGACCCTCATGTACTCTACTATTACCCTCTGGCTAATTGCTAACGCTCTCCCTGAGCGGCTTTAATCTTTTCATATAGCGTAGGTGGCACAACCAAGATGGAAATAAATGGCTGAGGATTGCTCTCTACCAACTCTACACCAAGTCTCTCCAAATCCATTAGGATCAAACGTTAAACCTCCATACCTACCATTGCTAGTCTCACTGATTTCCTACTCAGAGCATCTGTTTTCACATTCGTTTTTTCTAGATGGTAACTAATAGTGTTGTCATAATCTTTAATAAGTTTCGGTCACCTTCTTTGCCTCATATTCAGCTCTTTCTAGGTAAATAAACATTTTAAGCTTTTGTGGTCTGTGAAGATTTTGCATTTCCTACCATATAGATAATGCCTCCATATTTTTAAAGCATAAACCACTGCGGCTAATTCTAAATCATGCACATAATAGTTCTTCTCATATTCTTTAAGCTATCTAGATGCGTAGGCAATGAATCTTTCATGCTGCATTAACACACATCCAAAACCCTTCAAAAATGCATCACTATATATCACAAATCTATCCTCCCCTAATGGAATAGCCAGTACCGATGCTGAAACCAACCGCCGTTTTAACTCCTAAAAGCTCTGCTCACAATCATCAGTCTAATCAAATTTCACATTTTTCCTCGTGAGTCGTGTTAGTGGACCCGATATTCTGGAAAAAACCATCTACGAAGCGTCGATAGTAGCCTGCCAAACCCAAAAAACTCTTAACCTTTGAGACATTTCCTAGCCTTACCCAACTCACCACTGCCTCTGTCTTGCTTGGGTCAACCGATATACCGTCCTCGGAGATCACATACCTGAGGAAAGTAACCTGCCTTAACCATAATTCACATTTCTTGAATTTTACGTACAACTTTCTTTCTTTAAATATCTACAACACCAGCCTCAGATGATGCTCGTGCTCCTCAAAACTTCCCGAGTAGACTAGTATATCATCAATGAAAACCACAACAAACTAGTATAGGTAATGATGGAACACCCGATTCATTAAATCCATAAATACTGCTGGTGCATTAGTCAACCCAAACAGCATCACCAAAAATTCGTGATGCCCATATCTAGTTCAGAATGCTATTTTTGAAATATCCTCTGTTCTAACATTCACCTGATGGTAACCAGACTGCAAGTCAATTTTAGAGTCGACCTGGGTCCCCTGAAGCTGATCAAATAAGTCCTCAATCCTAGGAAGAGGATATCTATTATTGACTATCAATTGTTTGTCTCCCTATAATCTATACACAATCTCATGGTCCCATCTTTCTTTTTCACGAACAAGACTGGGCCCTCCACGGTGACACACTAGGCTTGATAAATCCTTTATCTAGCAACCCCTGCAACTGACCTTTCAATTCCTTCAATTCAATTAGAGCCATACAGTATGGTGCCTTAGATACCGGTGCCGACCCTGGTAGTAGATCCACGGTAATTTCAATCTCTCGGCTTGGTGGTAAGCCAGGCAATTCTTTTGGAAAAACATCTGGAAATTCTCTAACTACAAAAATATCAACATGTTTTAGTTCTTCTTTTGGCAATTCCTTTATATAGGCAACATACCTTGGGCAACCAGCCTATAACAATCCCCTTACCTGAATAACTGACACTAGTTGCGGCAAAGCACGCACACGTGAACCCACAAATTTATATTCTTGCTCATCCAAAGGTCTAAAAATCACTTCTTTTTTATGGAAATCTATGCTAGCGTGATTAGTTTCCAGCCAATCCATACCCAGTATTACATCAAACCCCTATATATCTAGTACCACGAGATCAGCTGGTAGTACTTTCTCCTGAATGCTTATTGAAAAGTTCTGAAGTACCTTCCTACACCTTACCATAGATCCTGTTGGCATGACAACAGACAACTCCACATCTAATAACTGTGTCTCTACCCCAATTACTTTAACATACCCCGCCGATATAAAGGAATGGGTGGCACCTATTTCAAACAAAAGAATAACTTTATATGATAATACAGTAAATTTACTTGTGACAACATCTCCAGTAGTCTTGGTGTCTCCTGGCGTCAATACATAGACCCTCATCTGCGTCGTATACTCTACTAGTCTCCACGAGGCACCTGATGAGCACTCGGGTTTGGTATGGGAGCTGGTGCATAAATTGGTAGTCCTTAACATGATCAAGCCATATGGCCGAGCCTCCCACAATGGTAGCATACATTCTCCCCCAGCCGGCACCCACCTGGATGTCTCCGTCCAAATATGGGGCAGGTGGGATAAGACTACCCACCCTGAAATCCACTGTGCTCTATCGTTTGCCTCTGACCCCCACTGGATCTCATTGTCGACGAGATGACGTCTTCGTTGATGAGTTACTAAAGAATGTTCGTTGATGAGAAAAAGACTTCGTCGACGAACCCTAAACCTGAAATTTCTATCATTCGGGATCTCTTCGTCAATGACGCCTAAACTTCGTTAACGAACCACTGAAGAACCTTTGTCGACAAAAGCAGGGGATTTGTCGACGAAGCCTACTGTTTCCTTTTTTATAATTTTTCTATTTCTTCTTTTCTTTATCATTTTCCATAAATTAATTTTTCAGGTCTCTACATTTGTTATGTCATTTTAAATTTGAATGACCAGTTCAACTGTTGGGTGTGCTTCATTGCTATATTTTTTAACAATTATAAATTTTTATGCCCAACATGTTATATCAAATAGGGGAGATTTTTTCAAAAAAGGAGAGTTCTCTTTCTAAGTCTGTTTGAAATGATAAAATTATTTTCTACTTAGCTTAGCCCTTTTTTCTAACGCCAAAAGGGAGAGAATGTTTATGAGCAAAATGATAATGACCAAAAGGGAATTTTTTGGAGGGGCAAATATTATGGGGACAAATATCTAAGCTTGTGCTTTAATGCAAAAATTTAAATGCATGATCTTTGTAATGTCTTCTTTTGTGATGTGCTTGTGTTGTATTGTCTATACTTTTGCATTGTGCATATTCTTAGGGGGGATCTTTTCAGGTTGTACCCATTTTACTTTGATGTGTTTGTTATCATCAAAAAGGGGGAGATTGTTGACTTTTTGAGTCTGATTCCTATTTTGATAATGACAAAGCACATGTATCTTATATGCGCATTTAGTGTGTGAACAGGTCTACATGTCAGCACGGACATAAGATATAGAGAAATAGAAGCCAGAAAGAACTTAAAGCTCACATCATACTAGTGTATTCCATGAAGAGAAGAGCAAAAAGAAGAAGACATGTTTTGTATTGTAATTGGATTTAAATTTTTATTATTATCTAGTATGTACTAATGCATGCATCTGCATGATATGTTTGAATGCTCAGATAGACCATATCATACAAATTATTTACAAAGGTTGAAATATTATTTTGAAAAACACCATTTCTCTATTGAGCAAAACTTTAATTATCGGTTGGGTTTAGTTCGGAATTGAACTGGGGAGTCTCAGCTCCATAAGTGAAACCAATTCAGTTCAGTCCTATAAATTGAACTGGGGAGTCTCCGCCCCGTAAGGGAGATCAATTGGGCTCAGCTTGGTAATTGATCTGGGGTTTACCTCACCCCATAAGGAAAGGTTGTAACAGCTTCTGCTCTGCCCATTTAAGTGAGTAGGTATAGTGGAATCCTTAGGGGGTATGCCCAAGGCAGGGGCGTAGGCTAGTTTGGCTGAACCTCGATAACAAATCTCGTTTGTCACTCACTCTCTCTCTCTCTCTCTCTCTCTCTCTCTCTCTCTCTCTCTCTCATTTATATTTTTGCACTTAAATTTCTGTATGTGTAGAGACCCAAAGAATTAGAGTAATTAAATAATAAAAGAAAGGAAAGAAAAGGATTTTTCAAAAAAGGGATTCAGCAGGGTCTCGTCGACGAGTGCGGAGTGCTCGTCGATGTGGATGCGTGTCTCATCGACGACACATTACCGAAAGGGCTGATTTTAGGGTCTAAAATTTGTCGATGAGGGGTAAGTGTTCGTCGACAAACTCTCTTCATGGACTCATCGATGAGGTGACATGTCTTGTTGACAAATCCGTATTTTATAAATATGTCAAACTTGGGTTTTCAGCAAAGGAAATTGCATGCAAGGTTTTCTCTCTCTCCAAAAACATCTCTCCCACCTTCTCTCTAGATTTCCGGCTTCATCCTTCGCCGGTTCGATGATTGGAAGCCGTCATGCTACTCCATGGAAGATTCTCTTCAAGTCAATTGGAGTAGTTCGTTCGTTAGGCCAATTTGGGCACCATCCCAAAATCTGGGTAAGTTAGGTATTTTGAGTTTTATAGGGTACTTAGTATTTTTAGACTGAGGGAAATGTTGTAGGTGGAATAATACTAAAGTTTTGTTTGAAAAAAAATAATTTCAGGGTATGGAGCTGGGAACACCATAGGAGTAGGTTTGGTTAAGTTTTTAGGCTTCTCAGTAAGTCAGGTAAGGGGATAAATTAAGTTAGCCTTTTTTTATGAAATTATTATTATTATACAACATTTATTTTTAGGAAAATATGTATGTTATAGAACTATGTTTGGATACTATTGTTGAACAGAGAAATGATTTTAACACATTTTATAAGAAAAATATGATTTTAGAACAAATTATGAGTTTAGAAGATTATTTATATATGTGTGGCATGAGTCTAATATTTCCATGAAAATTATGTTATTTTGAAATGTTATGATTTTTTCAAGATAAGCATGTCATAGCAGTTTTCAGGAAAACCATAAAAACAGTACAGGATTTATGATTTTAAGAATATTATGTTAAACAGTGCAAGAACTTCATGTACAAGTATGTCATGTTATGTCGGCACTGGTGTCATTATTTTTATGTTATCTTACAACAGCCTAAATGTTGTAATTATGCATGTTATGTCAAGTTTCAAGAAAATATTATCATGTCATGTTTTACTATGAAATATGAAACTGCTATGTTCAATTCATGAAATGTATTATATGTTATCACAACTCGGATAGCTTAGTTTAGTTTCACGAAGCACAGTACCATAACTATATGTTCACGTTTACGTTTACGTTCACATTAGTGTTACCACACATCTTATGTAGAGTGTGGGAGATGGCAGTCGATGTGGCTTTATAGGAATGTTGTAGTTTCCCTGGTAGTCTGGCACAAGTGGAATAGGCCCATCGTACTTACACACCTATGTTTGACTTAGCATGGTTAACCAGCCATTGCTAGGTCCCACTTTCGGGCGGCACAACCCTGTCATGTGGGGGGTAAGACATGATAATAGCTAACTATCTATCTATCCTGGGTAATATTTCAAGTATGGTGTAGTCCTATAAGATGATTTTCCTATACAAAAATTTAGTATGTTAACCTAAGTTATAACAAATCATGTTTTATTTAGATATGATACAACTGTTTATACCAGATATGAATTATGTACTATTTATATGTATATCACGAAAAATACTCATGCTCATATTAGCTACACACTGATAATAATCTTTCTTACTTATTGAGCGTCGTCTCACCCCAATAATTATTCCATATTATAGATAACTATGCAGGACGTGTTGGGAATCAGGCATAGCAAGCATCTAAGCGAGATTAGAGAATGCAGTATAGAATAGATATTTGTATAGTACTAGTTAATTAAGTTTTTATATTTCACATAATGTAAATATTGGAGATACCCATATATATATATATATATATATATATATATATATATATATATACAGTTGTTTAATACTCTGATATAAAATATTTGATGTTTTTATTTACGTCCGCAATTTTAAATATTTAAAGAAAATCGCAACTCAGACCCGACCGAGTTTGGGGCCATGACATGTAATGCGTAGTAATGGGTACATTAATGTGTTTTGTGTACAAGTATTATTGTGGGTATTTTAGTATGTATTTTCTCTTATAATTATCAATAATCCAAGAAAAAAAATTAAATATGAAAATTCCAAAAACATGAGTTTTTGTTCTTCGGTTCCCAAAATCTAACTTTTCCTTATAAGAGATAAGGGGAAGACTTTCCTGTATAATGTCTTCTTCCCCTTATCTGTAGGCATGACAGAGGTTTTTAACCTTCAAAAATCACATGATTCGAAAAGGATTATGGTTCAGACCAACAAAACTAAATCAAATAAGTCATATTTGTTTATTTATTGTTGGAATCTTTTTCTTAAAAATGCTTCCAAAAATTCAAAAAATTCATGTTTTTCTTAATTTTAATAGGCCAATGATAAAGTCCTAACTTTTCAAAAAATCATGCATTGCATCAAATCATACTTTTCAAAAAAAAAAATTTAAATACCCTATTTTCACTCACCATTTTCAAAGACCGATAATATAAACTCGATGCCCTCTTTTCTTATCAAGTTAGTAATATAAGTCCGCCATTTTCAAACCAACGGTTTTCCTCATCCAATATCATCATTATCATCGTCACGTTTTCTTCAAAATTATGATTCTAAGATTAGCCCATTTAGAATAATACTCTAGAATTCTTAAAACCATGTTGGAGTGCTCAGTCAGTGATATCAACACTACAGGACCAAAAGGGGTCTTTTCTCTTTAATTTATCTTTCGTTCCTTTTCTTCTGAAGGTATACATACATAATTGCGATAAAAATTTTGTGAATGGGTGTCGATAAGGGTTTTGGTTGGCTAACCATCACTGAGATGGTCAATTAATCACCTTCCCTACGCACAATTGTACTTCCAGCCTCGAACTTTTAGTTTTTGTAAACATTTTCAGGGTTTTTCTTTATTTGCCTTATATATAAGGAAAAAAAATCAAAACAAAACCAAAAAAAAACAAACAAAGTGGCAACTCCATGTCATATTTTTTTCAACTTTTTTACTCCCTTTCTTCAAATTCTTCTCATTTGGGGGTTGTCATTCCCCTTGTTAGTACCCTGGATAGAATCCAATATCGACAACAACCATAAAGATGCCTTACATTGAGGCTCATGAAGTTTATTTTATTTGCCTGCAGAGTCTATGTTCTTTGTCAATTGATGCCTCATTCTCTAAGTCGTGACTCTTAGAGGGAGTTTATTTTGTGGCATCTATCAAGACTTCTAGGAATGTGATACCCATGGCATCTCATTTCCATGTTTATTTAAGAAAATTTGACTAAAGGAAATATTCACATTCCTGGAAACGTAAGAATTCCCATGAAACATTGGCATCCTATTCCCACCTCCCCTTGGAGTAAGTTTCATGGAAATTCTTTCCAAATTGCCCTCAAAAATTTGGCTTTTGGACAATAATGCTCTATGATATAATATAATCACACTCCATTTTAGATTTAAAATAACAATTTACCAATAAATTAAAAGTAACAAATTTTAAATTAACATAAATATTAATTATTTTAATTATAAAATATTAAATTTAGAAATTCAAACTTTTAATTAGAATTTAATTAGGTATTAATTACAAAATAATTAAAATTTTAATTATAAAATATTAAAAGGAAAATTAAAAATATTAATTAACACAAATTTTAGTTAATTTTTAATTGGAAATATTAAAAATGTTAATTGTAGATATTAATCAGAAAATTTAATTAAATTTTAATTGCACAATATTTTGAATTTCTATTATAAGTGTTAATATTTATTTTAATTAACATTTTAATTGACATTTGTAAATTATTTATATAAAAGTAATATTATTGTTATTTTATAAAAAAATTAATATAATAGTTAATATTTAGACACTATATTGCCCCTAATGATTTCTGTTAATTAGTTATTTAATGGCCATCTTTTTTAAGTACCTATTAGGATTTCAATGTTGAACCAAACATTGACCTAGGAATCCTCTATAGATCCAGAATAAACAACCCCCTTTCTCATGGAACCAAGGATAAAATAGGAAGGACAAATGATAACTTTGATAAAGCGTCATGTCTATAGGTCCCAAGGCAGGCCCAATTTTGTCATCATCTATCAATATGAACTTGTGGAAAGCCCTTTGATTTCATGAACAATAAGATATTAGGGGAGGTAGGCCACTCACCTGAGCAACTACCAAGATCTAATCTTGGGTAAGGATGGCCCCAGACTGACATGAACAAGTACGAAGGCATTGGCTAAGGGCCATCTAATTGTTGGCAATGGAATTTGTAAATCTATATAACTAGCTAAAAATGCAAATGACTATGTTTTTTAGTGCTGCAAAAGAACTTTTCTCACCAAAGTAGGGGGGAGCTCAATATATTTGTGAGATTTCAAGGAAAATTTTCATAACTTTCATGACATAACAATGTTGCCATCGGCCATTTAATTGAAAATGTGGAACACTATACTTCCACATAATGATCAACCATGAATCAATTAGAGAAGATTGACAAATGAACTGCTAATGGGTTTAGGGATATTGGCCATCAATGATGATGCAAATCTTATCAGAGAATGCAACAGGATTAGACATCATGTTAGGTCCTATTTATATTTATGTAAACTACAGAGAAAGAGAATGGTATAACATTATAGCCACCCAAACTTGATTCAACAAACTCTTTCTCCCTGTGATGTAATGTCCAAACATGCTCTCCCACCTCCCTCCCCCTTCTCCAGGTTTAAGGGCGTAAAAAAGTTTTATACCTATGCATACATACACATGCTTATGCACGTGTTTTTTAAAGTCAATTAGAGGTAGTCAACCCATGAAAATTTAATTGACAACCGTAAAAATACCTCATGTACACTTTTATGGGCCTGCAGAGTCTCTGTTCTCTGTCAATAGGTGCCTCATTCTCTAAGCCATGACACTTATTCTCATGGGACAACAGCTTTAGTAATCATCACTGATGGATTTTATCAAGTTTAAGGAGCCAAAAATCAAAGGGATTTCAACTGGTTCACATTCCGAGAAGTGTTTGCTGGGCAAAGGACTCTTGTATTTGCCCACACAATTAGACAAGCAGACGAAAGTCCCCACTGATGGCAGCTAAAAATTTTCCCCGTTGATATCTTCTCCCAGTTAAGTTAATCTTAATGCATGAACATGATCAAATTGGGTTGACAGTAGGATAAAACCAATTACGTTCCCCTGCCTTGTCAATCTTTCTATGAGGCTGTAGAAGCATGAAATTAAAATTGTAGAACAACGACTGCCATTCTGCGAGGACTGGGGAACAGCATAATTAGACATTTTTCAAGTGTAGACCTGCATGCTTGTAGAATCCCAATTGATAGTACCGATCAAACATTTTCATTGCACCATTCTTCCAGCATATACTTTCGCATAATCACTCTAAAATACTTGCTTTGATGCCATATTCTCTAAATTGTGCATAACTCATCATAACGCGTAATGTAAAGCAATATTCATGTTATGTTATAGCATAAAGGATATTACAATTTAAAGGGGAAATGTAATATTGTATTGAAATAACAAATCATAAGAAGATTAAAGCTAGTATGAGATTAAAATAATAGAAAACACAGAAAAAAGAATTGAAGGCTACCAATTACACTTCACTTCCCTGAAATAGTTAAACTGTTAAATTGAAAAAGACACACATAACATAAACTGTGATTATTAAATGTGTTTTGAAACTACATAATTATATTTATCACATGGCTATGTATCCTCCATTAAGTTGCCACGAACAAAGATCGCCTTTCTTCACATTCTTGGAGGCAAAAGTCCTTGCGCTTGAAGTCTTTAAAGAGAAGCGAGCCGTCCACCATGGAGATCAAGAACTTCAAAGCTGCAGTGAGACTCAATTCCATCTTCGATCTTCAGGTAACTTTTTTCACACACAAACACTTGAGTTGGGGATCAGCCAGTAGTCCTTTATATAGACTTGGGGGAATTTGGAAAGCTTTGAATGGGCAGATTTATTACTAGTATTTCAAAAATATTTTCTCATCATTACATTCAATAACTTAGCTGTATTTTTCCCCTTTCTCCTCATTCACATGCATGCATCCACAAAAAATTTCTATTTTTGATCTAGTAATGTAAAAACTTTAATGTGATTATTAATATTTTTCCTCATTTTGAAGAAAATTTTCTTTAAGTACCTTCCAAAATTAATCAATACATTTTATTTATTAAATTGATTCAAGTGAAATTTTTTATACTAAGCCAACGTGATTGGCAAGAAAACACCCAACTTAAAAATTCTCAAAATTTTATTCCTCAATGAATGTTTAAGGAAGCATGTGTTCTGAATTTAAATGTGTATTATTTTCTCAGAGAAGAATTTTTTAAAGATAATTCATGAAATATAAGTAAGTTCAAGTAAGATTTGTATGAAGAAACTTATAATATAGCCTATGCATTTAAAGTATTAGACTCCTTGGCAGATTTTCCTATATTAGGATTTAGGCAAACACATTTGCCAAATAAACATTTGAAAAAGAAATTTGTTTTAATATTTTTTTTGAAGTTTTTAATATATGATATTGGAAACTTTTTAAACAACTTTCTAATTAAAGATATATTTTCTTAAATTAGCATTCATTAATTGGCAGTACGAATTAATACATTGGGCCTAAGATGCATTCATTTGCTGAAATTGATTTAAGCCCTGTTTAGATCAAAGAGTTTTTTTTAATATATATATATATATATATATATATATATATATTTCACTATATTTTGTCTCTATTTCAAATGCCATTAAGAATAAAAAATAGTTTTAATATAATTTAAAATTAAGAAAATTACATGTTAATTATAAATTAAATCAAATTTTATTTTTTAACATTACAACTATAGTAACCGGGAAAAATAAAATTTAAAAAAATAATAATAATAATAAAATCATAAAATAATAAATAAAATAAATTAATTAAATTAACAAGTAAAATGAATAGTATGATAAGGAATATATATATATATATAAGTAAGTTATTATGATATACATTTAATATATAGGTTAAAGGTATATATATATATATATAAAGTGTTAAAACTTCTTCCAAAAGTTTTACTTTAATTAATGTTTAGTATGATATATATATATATATACACATAATGGTGTGAAGAAGCTTGCTTAAATTTTTTTTGGAAGTGCTCTATCTCTCTCCTCACTCTCTCCTACCACTCTCTCTCTCTCTCTCTTCGATTTCGGGTCAGTTTTATGCCGGATCGACAAACCGAAGCCACCACGACGCTCCTAGTAAAGTTCTCTACAAGTCTGCCGGAGCGGATTGTCAGGGAAATAAAGTTGAATTTCATCCCAAATCCAAGGTAAGGTTTTATACTCAATATTTGGATTTTTGACAGTTGAAAAAAGTGATATACGCGTAAAAATACTGAACTTTAATACTGAAAATTTTCATTTCCAAGGGTGTTGATTGGGAATATTGAGAATCATCTCTAAGTTGAGGTAAGACTTTTTAAGCCGAATTTGACTTAGTGGTAGTTATAGAAAATGTTGTACATACAAAAATACTAAACTTTAATTCTACGAGTTTTCATTTTCAGGGTATTGAGTTGAGAACCTTGTGGGTACGGGAAAGATTTTATTAGAAGCTTTTCAGGAATCAGGTAAGGGGATAAACTAAACTAGTTTTGTTTGGAAAAAATATATGTATATATATATATATATATATATTTAGAGTCTAATTTGCGGAAAATGTATATATATTTATATCTATGATTTATATTTGGAAAATACTATTTAAATGATAATATGTTGAATACATGGAAAATTTGTTTAGTGTGGCATGAGTATAAAAATGTTGTGAAATACTGTTTTCTGGGAATGGGGACGATATGGATTTCTATGATGGAAAACCGGCGTACGAGCCGAGATATATATATATATATATATGTGTGTGTGTGTGTGTGTGTGTGTGTGTGTGTGTGATTTGCCGGCGTACGGGCCATGCTATGTGGATATGTTTGCCGGCGTATAGGCCGTGCTATGTGGATGAGATTTGCCAGCGTACGGGCTGTACTATGTGATTTGCCGGCATACGGGTCAAGCTATGTGATTTGCCAGCGTACGAGCTATACTATGTAATTTGCCGGCGTACCGGCCGAACTATGATAAAATGTGTAATTCCAGCGTACGGGCTGATGATTTTCATGAAATATGTATATATGAAAAATGATATAATTGATTTGATAAATATTGATATGAGATATCCATGTATCACGATTTTAGTATATATATATATATATATGATATCAGAACCTGGTTGGCTTGGTCTAGGCTAACACTTGCACGGTACCATTGCTATGTGTCCATGGTCCTCGTGATCATGATATCTGTGTTAACGCCGCTGTACGGAGTGGTGTGAGATTGAATGGTCGATGTGGTTATTTTCAAGAAGTGTGTTGTTATCGCCCCCAGTGTACGGACCAGTCTGGGTAGACCCATCGGACCTACAGACTACTGTTTGATTTGGCAGTAGTCGGCCAACCATTGTCAAGTCTCGCCTTCGGGCCACACAACCCAATCATGTGGGGGTAATACATGACAACAATGAGCTAACCTACCAGGATTGTTTTATGTTATTATTATTATATGAGATGAGATATGTTTATAAAAATGCAGTATATTTTGCTATGTGTTGATATATATGTATGTTTTCTCAGATTTGATAAACAGTATTGAATATGTTATGTATGGTATATGTAGAACACAGAATACTCATGTTGTCATACACTGGTATTAGTTTATTTCCCTTACTGAGAGGTGTCTCACCCCTAAATCTTATACATTTTTCAGGAGCCCCTGATTGGAGAGCGGGAAAAGCCCTGCTGATCTAGATCAGTTGTTTGCCCTCTTTGGAAGGGTAAGTTTTTGGTAAGGACAGTTAAGTTTTGTGGGGATTGTCCCTAGATTTCATTTTTGAGATGTATATACTGTGAGATAGTGATTGTAGTGACTCTAGCATGTGTCATGCACATTATGATGAGATGTATATGATTTTATACTTTCTACTGCGTAGGCTTCTGCTGTATGTTTTGTTATATCCTTGGTACCCATTGGTCCAGGTGGATGGTAACCTGCTGAACTAGAATGTAGGATATGTAGTATTGATTTTATGATGTTGATAGTATTAAAAAAAAAATGTGAAAAATCAGTGGGTTGTGACAGTTAGCATCAGAGCCTAGGTTGCTAGGTTCTGTAGACTTTAGAGTGCAGTAGAAACAATACCAGAGTTTAGGAAAGGATTTGAGGTTTTGTTCTACAGTCTAGAGGCAGGACTTCCCTGGTAGTTTCTGTGTTTTTCCTAGGGTGACGATTTCAGGAAAACCATAGTAAGCTATTGTCGGGTTGTGTTCCTAGAATTTAGGACTAGGGATTAGAAATGAGTTGGAAATGTTGAGATAAGTGGTGAGGATAGGTGGGTAAAATATAAGGATAGGATTTCTAAGTTGCGTCTATTGTTTTTAGGATGGATCCGGAAGGAAATAGTGTTCATGCCAGTGGCAGTGATGGAGCAGGACCATCAGGCGTAGCTGGGACCGACTCTGATGCAGTATTACGTAGCGTGACTCAGCAGGTTATGGCCGAGATCGCTAGGAGCTCGAGGGAGCAGAGTGGTCCATCTGCAGGCCATAGGTGCACTATAGAGAAGTTCACAAAGATGATTCCTCCAGCGTTCTCAGGCGAAGTTGATCCTGTAGCCGCTGAGAACTGGATGTAGGAGATTGAGAAGATATTGGCTGTACTACAGTGTACTGAGAAACAAAGGGTCCTCTTCGCCACCTATAGACCGACAGGAGAGGCTGAGAAGTGGTAGACTGCAGTAAGACTATTGGAGCAGCAGAGAGTGACTCCGATAGTCATGACATGAGACCGATTTAAAGAGTTGTTCTTTGACAGATATTTTCCAGCTACGGTTAGGAAGGCTAAGGTAGAAGAATTTGTGAGTCTGAAGTAGGGACAGCTATCCGTCCAGCAATATGTAGCACATTTTATCGAGCTCCCTCGATTTGCCCCATACATTGTTCCTGATAAGGTGAAGAAGGCGAGGCAGTTTAAGAGAGGCTTGAGGCGGAGTATATTTAGGCAGGTGGTGGTGCTGCGGATCCAGGACTTCGCTGAGTTGGTCGAAAGGGCAGTCTTGGCAGAGATTGGTGAGCGTCTTGATGCGGATGAGCAGGAACAGAGGAAGAGATCTGCATCTACGAGCTAGCAGCAGGGTCACAGGCCGGGTCAGTGGAGGAGAGGTAATCATGGTAGAAGGCGGAGACAGGAGATGGGAGGACACGAGGTGCAGACAGGGCAGGGTCCTCCAGTTTGTCAGACTTGTGGTAGGAGGCACTGGGGAGAGTGTCGAGCTGGTGGTGTAGTGTGCTACCGCTGCAGTAGATCGGGACATATAGTGCGAGATTGCCCTACCCCGCCAGATGCAGCTCCGGTGTGCTATCGCTACGGTAGATCAGGGCACATGGTACGAGACTGCCTTACTCCACCAAATGCAGTTCCAGTTTCTAGACCATACCAGGGAGGTTATCAGGCGCCATATGGGGGCCAGCAGAGGAATATGGCTCCAACCAGGGTCTTTACTCTAACGCCGGGTGAGGCTGAGGCATCAGGTGACGTGGTGACAGGTATGGTCATTATGCTTTCTTTTAAAGTTATTGCATTATTTGATTCAAGAGCTACACACTCGTTTGTATCCTTGGGGTGTATTAAATTATGTGAGGCTGAAACACAATCATTAGATATTGAACTGTCGGTATCTACACCGATTGGGTCGGTAGTAAGATGTAGTAGGGTACTTCGAGATTGTCCAGTTGACATTCAAGGGAAGACTTTGTCTGCTAATCTGATAGTGTTAGGCATGCACGGGTTTGATGTTATATTTGGCATGGATTGGCTAGCGACCAATTTTGCCAGCATAGATTTTCGAGCACGAGAAGTGATATTCAAACCTCCGGGGAAAGCAGAATTCAAGTTTGTAGGGTCACGTATACAATCCCCACCTTAGCTCGTTTCAGCAATTTAGGCTAGGAGACTACTGTTGAGTGGTTGTCAGGGGTTTGTGGCTGTTGTGAAAGAGATGTCATAGAATGAATTGAAACTTGCTAGCACGTCTGTAGTAAAGGAGTTTATAGATGTTTTCCCAAATGAGTTACCAGACTTGCCACCTGATCGTGAGGTAGATTTCTTCATTGATCTACCTTCCGGTACAGTGCCGATTTCTAAAGTACCTTATCGGATGGCGCCAGTGGAGCTAGCAAAGTTAAAGAGTCAGTTGCAGGATCTGCTTGATAAGAGCTTCATACGACCCAGTGTATCTCCGTGAGGAGCTCCAGTTTTATTTGTGAAAAAGAAAGACGGGACTATGAGGATGTGTATAGACTATAGGGAGATAAATAAAGTGACAATCAAGAATAGGTATCCTCTACCCCATATCGATGATTTGTTTGACCAGCTCCAGGGTACACGAGTGTATTCGAAGATTGACCTCAGATCTGGCTACCATCAGGTGAAGGTGAAAGCAGAAGACGTCTCGAAGACGGCCTTCACGACCAAGTACGGGCATTACGATTTTCTAGGGATGTCGTTTGGTTTGACGAATGCTCCGCGGTATTTATGGACTTGATGAATAGAGTCTTCCACCAATACCTGGACCAGTTTGTTGTTGTTTTTATTGATGATATACTGGTCTATTTTAGGAACTATGAGGAGCATGAGATGCACTTGAGGCAGGTTTTGCAGACACTTCGGGAAAAGAAGTTGTACGCCAAGTTCAGTAAATGTGAATTTTGGCTTGAGAAGGTCGTTTTCTTGGGGCATGTTGTATCTGGAGACGGTATTTCTGTGGATCCTAACAAGATTGACGCTGTAGTGAATTGGGCTAGACCGAGAAATGTCCAGGAGATTCAGAGTTTCTTGGGGCTAGCAGGCTATTACCGTCGTTTTGTTGAGGGATTCTCAGCGCTGTCAGGACCTTTGACACGACTAACGAGGAAGAATGTCAGATTTGAGTGGGATGATAGCTGTGAGCAGAGTTTTCAGGAGTTGAAGCAGAGGTTAGTCACAACGCCTGTATTGGTCATCCCGTCTAGGGGTGAGGGGTATACCATTTACAGTGATGCGTCATTGAAGGGACTTGGCTGTGTATTGATGCAGCATGGCAGGGTAGTGGCGTATGCATCCAGGCAGTTGAAAGAATATGAGAAAAACTACCCTACTCATGATCTTGAGTTAGCTGCAGTAGTACATGCACTGAAGATTTTGAGGCATTACCTGTACAATGAGCAGTGTGAGATCTTCTCCAACCATAAAAGTTTGAAGTATTTCTTTACGCAGAAAGAATTGAATATAGGCAGAGAAGGTGATTGGAGCTGATTAAGGATTTTGATTGTACCATCAGTTATCACCCAGGGAAAGCAAACGTGGTAGCTGATACGTTGAACAAGAAATCCAGGGAGCCAGTGTTGGAGGCTATGGGGATCCAGCATCCGATCATGATGGATCTGGAGAGACTCAGCATAGAGTTGGTAGAAAGTGATCTCCCAGTATGTATTGCCAGCCTAATGGTACAGCCTACCCTGTAGAAGACAATTAAAGCTGCCCAGAAGGAAGATCCAGAGCTAGTGGAGGTAATAGACAGAGTACAGAGTGGGTAGGGGGAGGAGTTCAGTATTGCAGATGACGGAGCTTTGCGGTTTCGTTCCAGATTATGTGTCCCTGCCAATACTGAGATCAGGAAGACTATTCTAGAGGAGGCTCACAAATCTTTGTATACAGTTCATCCCGGTAGTACGAAGATGTACAGAGATCTACGAGAGACATACTGGTGGAGTGGTATGAAGAGAGAAATTGCCAAGTATGTAGCGCAGTGTTTGACGTGCCAGTAGGTAAAGGCTGAGCACCAGAGACCGGCAGGGTAGTTGCAGCCGTTATTCATCCCGGAGTGGAAGTGGGATCACATATCGATGGACTTCATGTCAGGACTGCCGACGGTGTTACATGGCCATAATGCCATCTAGGTGATTGTTGATCGATTGACAAAGACTGCCCACTTTATTCCTATCAAGATCAACTACTCCCTCAGCCGTTTAGCGGAGATTTACATTCAGGAGATAGTACGTTCTCATGGGGTGCCTGTATCTATTGTGTCAGATCGAGACCCACGATTCACATCACGATTTTGGAGGAGTGTGTAGGAGGCTCTAGGGTCTCAGTTATCGTTTAGTACGACATTCCATCCTTAGTCAGATGGGCAGACTGAGAGGACGATACAGATATTAGAGGACATGCTCAGAGCGTGTGTACTAGAATTTGGGGGTAGTTGGACTCAGTTCATACCATTAGTAGAATTTGCATATAATAACAGTTATCAGATTAGCATTGGCATGGCACCATTTAAGGCTCTGTACGGTAGGAGATGTCGTTCTCCTTTGTTTTGGGATAAAGTGGGTGAGTGGCGAGTAGTGGGGCCAGAGCTGGTTCAGCAGGCGTATGATAAAGTTCGTCTTATCAGGGACAGGATCAGTGCAGCTCAGAGCCGACAGAAGAGTTATGCCGACCATCGCCATAGGAATTTACAGTTTGACGTAGGTGATCACGTATTTTTGAAGATAGCTCCAATGAAAGGGGTTATGCGATTTGGGAGGAAGGGTAAACTTAGTCCTAGGTTTATCGGTCCATTTGAGATTCTAGATAAAGTGGGACTGGTAGCCTACAGGCTAGCTTTGCCACCTGTATTGTCCAGGATTCACGACATATTTCATGTTGTTATATTGAGGAAATACGTCCCAGACCCTTTTCATGTCATCAGTTATGATGAGTTGGAGCTTATTGATTTACTGGGATATGAGTAGGTACCAGTACATATTCTGGATAGGAAAGTACAGGAACTACGTAACAGGAAAATTCCTCAGGTAAAGGTTCTGTGGAGGAATCATGCGGTAGAAGAGGCTTCTTGGGAGTCCGAGGAGCAGATGAAACAGAGATATCCATATTTATTTCAAGAGGTCTGAGTGAATAAAATGTAAGTAGTTTGGTAGTTTCTTTTGCAAGTATATGTAATGATTTGAATAGTGTAGTATTTTAGTTCTAGGAGAAGTTTCTTTTATACATGTAATCTTCCAGGACTTGGAGTGTTACCACAGTACTCCTCCGCCATAAGTGAGGGTAGGTAATAAAATGAGTAGACCCTTTTTCCTAATTAAAGGATGGCGAGTTACGGGAATAGTAAATTTCGAGAACGAAATTCTTTTAAGGGGGGAGGAATGTAGTAACCGAGAAAACAAAAATTTTAAAAATAATAATAATAAATAAAATAAATTAATTAAATTAACAAGTAAAATGAATAGTATGATAAGGAAAATATATATATACATATATATATATAAATATTGAAACATGTATATATATATATATATATATAAGTAAGTTATTATGATATACATTTAATATATAGGCTAAAGGTATATATATATATATATAAAGTGTGAAAACTTCTTCAAGAAACTTTACTTTAATTAATGTTTAGTATGATATTAATATATATAAATACATAACGGTGTGTAAGCTTCTTCAAGAAGCTTGCTTAGATTTTTTTTGGAAGTGCTCTCTCTCTCTCTCTCTTCTCTCTCTCTCCTATGACTCTCTCTCTCTCTCTCTTCAATTTCGGGTCAGTTTTACGCCAGATTGACAAACCGAAGCCACCACGACGCTCCTAGCGAAGTTCTCTACAAGTCTACCGGAGCGGATCGTCAGGGAAACGAAGTTGGATTTCATCCCAAATCCAAGGTAAGGCTTTATACTCAATATTTGGATTTTTGACAGTAGAAGAAAGTGATATACGTGTAAAAATACTGAACTTTAATACTGGAAATTTTCATTTCCAGGGGTATTGTTTGGGAACATTGGGAATCATCCCTAAGTTGAGGTAAGACTTTTAAAGCCGAATTTGACTTAGTGGTAGTTATAGAAAATGTTGTACGTATGAAAATACTAAACTTTAATTCTGTGAGTTTTCATTTTCAGGGTGTTGAGTTGAAAACCTTGTGGGTACGGGGAAGATTTTCTTAGGGGCTTTTCAGGAATCAGGTAAGGGGATAAATTAAGTTAGTTTTGTTTTGAAAAAATGTATGTATATATATATATTTAGCATCTGATTTGCGGAAAATGTATATATATTTATATATATGATTTATATTTGGAAAATACTTTTTAAATGATAATATGTTGAATACATGGAAAATTTGTTTAGTGTGGCATGAGTATAAAAATGTTGTGAAATACTATTTTCTAGGCATGGGGACGATATGAATTTCTATGATGGAAAACCGGCGTACGAGACGAGATATTTATATATATATATATATATATATATGTGTGTGTGTGTGTGTGTGTGTGTGTGTGTGTGTGATTTGCCGGCATACGAGCCGAGCTATGTGATTTGCCGGCGTACGAGCCGAACTATGATAAAATGTGTAATTCCGATGTACGGGCCGATGATTTTCATGAAATATGTATATGTGAAAAATGATATGATTGATTTGATAATTATTGATATGAGATATCCATGTATCACGATTTTAGTATATATATAAGATATCAGAACCTGGTTGGCTTGGTCTAGGCTAGCACTTGCACAGTACCGTTGCTATGTGTCCATGGTCCTCGTGATCATGATATCTGTGTTAACGCTGCTGTACGGAGTGGTATGAGATTGGATGGTCGATGTGGTTATTTTCAAGAAGTGTGATGTTATCGCCCCTAGTGTACGGACCAGTATGGGTAGACCCATCGGACCTACAAACTACTGTTTGGCTTGGCAGTGGTCGGCCAACCATTGTCAGGTCCTGCCTTCGGGCCACACAACCCAGTCATGTGGGGGTAATACATGACAACAGCTAACTAACCTACTAGGATTGTTTTATGTTATTATTATTGTATGAGATGAGATATGTTTATGAAAATGCAGTTTACTCTGCTATGTTTTGATATATATGTATGTTTTCCCAGATTTGATAAACAGTATTAAATATGTTATGTATGGTATTTGTAGAATACAGAATACTCATGTTGCCACACACTGGTATTAGTTTATTTCCCTTACTGAGAGGTGTCTCACCCCTAAATCTTATACATTTTTCAAGAGCCCCTAATAGGAGAGCGGGAAAAGTACCGCTGATCTAGATCAGTCGTTTGCCCTCTTTGGAAGGATAAGTTTTTGGTAGGGACAGTTAGGTTTCGTGGGGATTGTCCCTAGATTTCATTTTTGAGATGTATATACTGTGAGATAGTGATTGAAGTGACTCTGGTATGTGTTATGCACATAATGATGAGATGTATATGATTTTATACTTTCTGCTGCGTAAGCTTCTACTGTATGTTTTGTTATATCCATGGTACCCATTGGTCCAGGTGGATGGTGACTTGCTGAGCTGGATTGTGGGATATGTAGTATTGATTTTATGATGTTGATAATATTAAAAAAAAAATGTGAAAAATGAGCTGGTCATGACAACAACAAATTTTACTTTTTCTTGCTTTTCACAATAATTAGGCATGAATTCTTTTTTTTTTTCTTTTATTTAGTATTTTTCCAATTAAAAATGAGTCTTATCATTGTTTGGACGACGTCACTGTCTCTCATAAATGACCAAAAAATAGGATTACAATATAATGATTTTGGTCCTATTCATTTTATGAATTATTACAATTAATTAAATTATGCATTTCCCTTTATTTGATGATTACCTCTATGTACAACTATTTTGTTACATATGCATCATGATAATTAATGAGCAGAAATGCATATGTAGACCAACAAATGCTTTTTTCTTTTGTTTTTGTATCAATTGTAAGTTTACAAGCAACTCATTTTTTAGTCTACAACTCTTTCTACTAAACTTTCAATATAAATGTTTTAAACTTTAATGATTCGAATATCCCTAAAAGAAGCAACTACATGATTTTCTCATGAAGATTATACATTAGCTTTACAAAAGTCATGCACTAGCTTAAATGAAACCTTGAGACCTATTTTATTACATAGTTTTGGCAACTTCCACGCATGTGTACACCTTTTATAATTATAGATTAGTATGTTATGTAAGACAAGAAGCAAGACCTTGGGAAGATCTTTGTTGGACCATACTTAAGAAGAATTGGATCAAGGAATGTTGGGTTTAGTTAGTATTTATTGTTGTGTGTTTAGTATTAATTAGTATAGGATTATGTGTATTTAGGGGGGTTTGTGTTTATTATTTGTGTAAAAAAGGGGTTTGTTTGTAATGCATGTACTTATATGGGTATGTGTGTAATTTTATGTGTTTAGGCTTTCTTATAAAGATGTGTTTGAAAACCACGTTATAGGCAATTGTTGATGAATTTGAGGTGAATTGAAAGTGAGATTTCCTCCCTCGTATCTCCCCTCTCCTCCCTTCCCCCTCCTTTTTCTCTTCTAATTTTTCCGTGGCTACAAAACCTTCATGCTGCTCCTACATCATTTTGTATCAAAGCCCAAATTGATTTCCATACTCCCATTTCAGTCCAACCATTTTCCCTTCATTCTTCACATTTTCCCTTCTTCTTCCCCCTCTCTTCTTTTTCTTTCTTTTCTCTGTTCTAATATCCTATTTTGGCCCTAATCCCCTGTTGCCCAGCAACATTCTACCTTCTTTCTTCTTCTTTGTTTCTATTCTTCTTTTCTCTACTTCTCTCCCCATATCTCTCAATTCTCTCTCCTTTCTTGTTTGCTGATCTCAACTATCCTTTCTACTATGATTCTCAATTCTTTTTCCTCTTCTCCCATTATTCTCCCTTCTTCTCTATTTTCATCTTAATTCTATGTCTTTCCCTTGTTGTGAAAAACAAATTGCAAAGTAGAATAAAACGATCATACAACGCAACACTGAATAGTGAAATATACATAACAACAATCACACAAATTATAATGAAAGCAACAACAATGACACAGGCAATTATGTGGTTGGCAATGCCTACATCCACAGGAGTAATCGACAATGTGATTTCCACTATCTTGTGTCCAAAGACACGAAACATCGTAATAGTTACAACATATACAACGTATATATAAACTTCCTGGAGGCTTTTCCTCCAAAACCCAACCTCTCCAACGTCCTAATTCAAAACTAAAAAACAAACGCCGAGTTCCTGAGCCAAACCATCGACGGTCTGTAGAGATACCATCAACATTTAAATATCGAAAGCAAATAGTCAATGTAACAAATTCAGAATCATCAAAGATTTCCTCCCACAAGTTAGCATTCCTATTTTATTGATGTTTTATCTTTGTACGTATCTTCCACTCAATCATATGAGCCATATATTACAACAATGTCCACCTTGGAATATATGCCCCTTAGGAGAAATTGAAAACATAAACCTGTTGCTCCACCTTGACCTTGGGATATTAGGTTGGGACCATCTCTCATCTAGCTACTGAAGACAAAAACCAAGTTCGAGCAATGTGTAGACACCCTAATTTTTACCAGGTCTCCCTAATTGGTGAGGTGCATAAGATCAATGAAATTTTCAAGCCCCCATTTGGAACATTCATTTGAATCCTAAATCTGAAAACAAGATCCTATCCATGGACCCTTGAGAGCAAACTTAGTTATAAAGTCCCTCACATTTGGGTTCAATCCATAGTCCAAGTCTACAATTGTTTGGTTTAGATTAGGTCTATAGTTCCTAACACCATGATCTAAGTCGGTAATTATCTTTTTGTGTCCATAGATTATTCAAATCATCTTGTGGTTTTCAAATTAAGTCCATAGGTCCTTTTGTTATATTTGAATACATTGTCTTCTTTTCAAAATTTTGGAGTTGAGCCTATATGTCCTTGAGCCTGTATTGTTAACTCCTAAACTAAATTATTGAAATTTAATTTTTGTTAAGGTGTTCATAAAGTCCTTTTCATTTTCACATGTTTGAAATTGGGTCTTTTGATATGCCCAGTTGGTCTTCTTTTTTTCTTTTTTCTTTAATTAAGTCTTTATTTTGTTTTTCATGTAAGTCTTTTTAGAAAATAGTCCTTGTACTTATTGAAATTACCATGCAGTACTATTTTTGAGTCAAGAAATTAGTGTGCTTATGTGGCAACAAAAAGGAGTCAGCATATTTTTTTCATTAGAGTACACAAGGGTACATGCCAAATAAGATACAATACAAAACTGCAAATTACAAAGGAAATACATGGCAAAATACAAAGGAAAATACACAAAAAGAAATCTTCAGAGGGGCTCAATCGTGCCCATGTGCGTGGGAATATTCCATTGCATCTACAAGATACCTGCTCACCAATTCAGAAACAAAGTCAATACAAATGGGAGGGAAATTTAAATAAATCAAAGAATTAAAGGAGAATCTATAGAAATTGAAAAGCATGCACAGAGATACCTTGATTTTGAATAAATTTGGAAACAATCCTTGAAAAGTATCGCCCAAATCAATCAAAAATTGGATTGTAGCACCTCAAATTCTCAGCGAAACTCTCTATTGAATGGAGAATTGGCCATATTGCAAGAATGGGGGATTACATTGCGGTAAGAGGGAAAACTAGCACTAGTATTGCTGCTTAGAAGGAAAGAATGAAGAAAGGAAAGACCAGACCCTACCTAAATTGACCTAGGACTGAGCCTATGAATAGAAGAGTCTCGCACAGAGTTAAGCACACCGAAGAAGAGAGGAATACCTAGAGAATTCATAATGAAAGTTTAGAGAAGTAGTACGAGGAGATTCTAAAGAAAAGGGTCAAAGTAGCAACACCCTAAAGACCCCAGAAGGTTGGAGTCCTCTCCCCAAAAGGCACACCCACCGATGCCTGACTACCAACAGTCAGAAGGAAAGACATATCAGTTCCTTCGTCCAATACACAAAAGCAGACCTCCCTGCCCAGAAGGCTACTCAAGACTGACCCTAAACGCTATTCTAGAACAAATTCAAAAGGGAGGAAAGGAAGACTGTAGGAGTTGAATACTGGAGGTAAGATTGGCTTTCCTTCCCTATTCTAATTTACAATAATGAGCTATTGATGTATATGTTAAAATCAGGAGGTTAAGTATTCAAATAATCTAGCTATCTTGGAGGTTAAGTATCTGAATAGTCATTTTCAAATTCTTTGGGCTATCTTGGAGGTTAAGTATCCAAATAGTCTGACTATCTTGAAGGTTAAGTATTCGAATAGTCATCTTCAAAAGCTTTGGGCTATTTTGGAGGTTAAGTATTCAAATAATCTGGCTATCTCGGAGGTAAAGTATTTGAATAATCATTTTCAAAATCTTTGGGCTATCTTGGAGGTTAAGTTTCCAAATAGTTTGACTATCTCAGAAGTTAAATATCTGGATAGTCATCTTCAAAAATTTTTGGCTATTTTGGAGGTTAAGTATCCAAATAGTTTGGTTATCCTAGAGGTTAAGTATCCGAGTAGCCATCTTCAAAAGCTTTGGGCTATCTTGAAGGTTAAGTATCCAAATAGTTTGGCTATCTCGGACATCTTCAAAAGCTTTGGGTTATGTTTGAGGTTAAGTATCCAAATAGTCTGGCTATTTAGAAGGTTAAGTATTTGAATAGTCATCTTCAAAATATTTGGGCTATCTTGGAGGTTAAGTATCCAAATAGTATAGCTATCTCGGAGGTTAAGTATATGAATAGTCATCTTCAAAAGTTTTAGGCTATCTTGGAGGTTAAGTATCCAAATAGTATGGCTATCTCGGAGGTTAAGTATCTGAACAGTCATCTTCAAAAGCTTTGGCTATCTTGGAGGTTAAGTATCCAAATAGTCTAACTATTTCAGAGGTTAAGTGTAACAACCTAAATTTCCTTTATATAAAATGAAACATAATAAATAAATGGTCAACCCAAACCCATGGGTGATAGGGACACCTTTCATTCATAGCGGAAACCTAAGTAGCAGCAAGTATGAAATCTCATACATCCAACCATAAAACATAATATCAGATTTTACTACATCATCAATATACTGTATATGTTTACAATCTCCAAAAAGTCAAAATAACACTAGGATCATACAACAAAAATCTCCTGATCCTAGTTCACTTCTTACCCTACTAGCAGGGAAGCTCAACTCACTCAACGGCGGCCACGACCCACCGGTCTCTTAGGGTCTCCTGAAAAATTAATTAAGTTCGGGGGTGAGACACTTCTCAGTAAGGAAAAATAAACTAAATACAGTTGTGTGGTAACATGAATATATATATATATATATATATATAATACAGTTATACATATACAATACATTTCATATATCTGTGAACATACGTCATAACATATTGAATCATCATATACTTTCATATTTTTCTAGTAACTCATATTATTCATAATTCGTATGTTATATCTGATAATACTAAAAACATGCTCAGGATGAATAGCTAGCTGATGTCATATATTACCCCCCATGACAAGTTGTGCAGCCCGAAGGCAGGACCCGACAATGGCTGGCCAACCATTGCCGAGTCAAATATGTCTGTAAGTACGATGGGCCCGTCACACTCTGGTCCGAATGCCAGGTGGACATCTACAACTCTACACTGAAGTCACATCGACTGTCCATCTCCCACCCCCTCGTGGGGTGGTTAGCATAAATCTGAACATAGTTATCTAATCTATATAGCTACGGTACCGAGCTCCTAAACTGAACTAAACTAACATCCTGGTTCTAATAATATATAGTACATGATTATATAGCATCTTTCATAATTACAGCCTTGTGCCAAACATTTCATAATTACGACCTTGCGCCAAACATTTCATAATTACGACCTTGTGCCGAACATATCATAATTACGGCCTTGTGCCGAACGTATCATAATTACAGTCTTACGCTGAACATATCATACATATCATTCTGAAATTGAATCAATTACCATGCATTTCAAAATCGTCATAATATATTGTACTCTTTTATAATTTCACAAAACATATTTCATTCGTATCATTGTCGTATCATGATATTCTTCCATGGAAAATAATATTCATGTCACACATTTGCTGTATAAAACCATACATTAGATTCTAAAAATCATAATTTCTAGCATCTCATACATATATATATATATATATATATATATATATATATACGTTTCATCACATTAGCAATATTCTTCTCGAACGTACATTTATTCCATAATATTCAATATCGTACATATTTTTAGGAAATCAATTTGCTCATAAATAATAGTAATTTGCGTAAAAAATAACTGCTTTAGTTTACTCCCTTACCTGACTACTGAGAAAGCCCCTAAAATATCCTGGTCTAACGCCCGTAGGATTTTCTGATCAATACCCTGAAACTGAAAACTTCTAGTATTAAATTTTAGCATTCTCACACGTACATCATTTCCTATAACTGTCATAATATCAAATTTGGCTTAAAAAGTCTTACCTCAACTTAAGGATGATTTCCAACTTGCTTTCACCAACGATTCGCTCCGACAGATTTGGAGAGAACTTCCCTAGGAGCGTCGTAGTGGCTTCAGATTGTCGATCCGATGTAAATTTAGCCCGAAATCAAAGAAGGAGAGAGAGAGAGAGAGAGAGAGAGAGAGAGAGAGAGAGAGAGAGAGCTGAAGGGGAGAGAGAGAGGTGAGAGTTAGCTTAGTTAAGAAATTAAAACTCATATTTTTAGTATTTATAGGACTAGATTCGTCGACGAGCCACATCATCTCGTCGACAAGTCCTTCAATAATTTTGTCAACGAAATCCACTCCTCGTTGACGAAATTCTGACTGCTCAAAAACCTCTCTCGGTATTTTCTTGTCGACGAATTCTGTCTTCATCGATGAATCCTCTTATGCCCTCGTTGACGAATCCCCTGTGTTCATCGATGAGGCTCTCATAACTTTCCCCCGGTTTTTCCTTCCAAAATGCAATGTCGTCGACGAACGCGAAGTCGACTTCCACCTTCCGTTATTGTTTCCATTTCCCTTCCTCTTTATTATTTAAATCCTATTATTATTCGGGTCATCAATTAAGTAACTGAATAGTTATCTTCAAAAGCTTTGACTATCTTGGAGGTTAAGTATCCAAATAGTCATCTTCAAAAGTTTTGGCTATCTTGGAGATTAAGTATCCAAATAGTCTAGCTTTCTTAAAGGTTAAGTATCTGAATAGTCATCTTCAAAAGCTTCAGCTATCTCAAGTGTCCAAATAGTTTGGCTATCTTAGAGGTTAAGTATCTGAATAGTCATCTTCAAAAGCTTCGGCTATCTTGGAGGTTAAGTATCCAAATAGTCTGGCTATCACGGAGGTTAAGTATCTAAATAGTAATCTTCAATTTGTTTTGACCATTTTAGATGTTTGTGGCATTATAGTTCCCAAAGTTTGAATGGTCCTATTTAAAATATTCTGGTATCTCGGAGGTTTGCGGCGATTAGAGTTCCCAAATCTAAGTAGTTGTCATCAAGTTGTACTAACCACTGACATATTCAAATTGTTTTGCTTATCTTAGAGGGTTTTGGTGTTTATAGTTCTCGAATATGAGAAGTATCATTCAAGTTGTTTTGATTGTTTCAAAGACACATGACATTAGTTCTCAAACCTGAGCAGTCATTTCCATCCAAATTTGTGAGATACCTTTGTGCTTCACGGCATGATTTCCAAACCCATGGTAGTAATTTTTCCAATCAACTAGGAAATTTTACACCTTACTCTGTAAGTCTATGAATTGGCCTCAAAATCCATGCATCTGTGTAAGTTCATCTATTCTCTTTTGTAGGGGTTTTTGTTATATAAGACCCAGTCCAAAATTAGTGTCTTTTATCTTTATAGATTTGTTACAAAAGAACAATAAAAGACATGTCTTTTATCATCTTCAATGGCAAACCTATAAAGAGGGGCAGATGTAGACACCCTAATTTGTTCAGGGGTCTTATATTAGAAGAAAAAAAATGCAAAAAAAAAAAAAATGAAAGTGGGCTAGCAATCTCGAGTCTTTAATTTGGACTCGCAAAAAAAATTAAAATAAAATAAAAATAAATCAAAGACATGTACAAAAATCAAAATTTAAAATTGAATTGCCAATAAAGCTTGATTGAAAAATAAATTTGATTATTCAACTTGATTTAACAAATTAGTTATTTTGATTGTTTGATTTGAATTTGATTGATTAATCAAATCACAACTTGATTTAGCAAATTAGTTTTATTTTGATTGTTTGATTTGAATTTGATTGATTAATCAAATCACTCCTCAAGCCTATAAATAGAGAAACTTGGAAGTAATAAGAAAAATACAAGAAGAGAGGAGAAGAAAAAAAAAATTTGTGTTAAGAAAGAGAGAGGGGAAAAAAAATTGTTTTTAACTGAAAATTTAGGATTGGAGTTGCTTGCGCAGTCAACTTTTCATAGACTATTGGATAGTGAATTCTCGTCTAATTGAGCTGATATTTTGATAGGTGGTGCCTAACTCATCCTTCACTCTAGACGGTCCGATTGTCATTTGGAGATCGAAAATGTTGGTTTTGGGGCTTGGACAACAACCTCATTGCAGTAACAATTTCAGGATTGGGGGTGCCTACGCAGTCAACTTGATCTAGACGATCGGGTGGTAATTTCTAGAGTGATTTTGTTGAAATATTTACAGAACTCACCCTTCTTAATTTGGATCGGCTATATTTTTATTTGGAGCTTTTAAACTATGGTTTTGTGCCTTGGATATCAGGCTCATGGAAGCAGTAGCTTTAGGATTGGAGGTTCCTATGCAGTCCTCTTTATCTATACAATTGGATGGTGATTTTTCATGATCTGATTGAACTGAAATTTTTACAGGTTGAGCATGGCTTATATATTTTTTTCAAAGAACATATACATTTATTTGGGCAAAACTTGTTTGAAAGCAAAATCCTAAGTTCTCCTGTTATTCTTTTAAAAATATTTTTTTGGAAGAAATATTTATTAGGGTTCAAATCTTTGAAGAACATTATTATACACATCATTATCAAAGATTACAAAATACTTTGGAGAAAAATATTCATACTCAACTGAGCTCTTGTTTCATATCATACGTGAGTGCATTGTGCTTCAATTTGTACATCTCTACTTATTTTAGAAGCAATTTATTTGTACGAAAAATATTAATATCTTTGTATTCTAAGCGTGGCCTGAAGAGGAAGACTTTCCTTGTAGGGAGTCCCAGTTTGGCACGAACCCGGTTAAGTGAGTTAAGATTTGCACCATCCTGTAAAGTGTACACAGTTTAGCTCAGCTTGGTAATTGAGCTAAGGTGTCTCCGCCTTTTAAGGAGAATTGGTTGTGATTTAGCCCCATAATTGAGCTCGTGAGTCTCCACCCTGTAAGGAGAGTATAAGTGGCATCGCTCCGCCCTGTTAAATTTAGCATTTAGTGAACCCTTGAGCTGCTGGCTTAAGGCAAGGACGTAGGCAGGATTGGCCGAACCCCAATAACAAATATTGTGTCTGCTCTTTATTTTCTCGCATTTTAATTTCTATACATGTATGTTTAATTATTTGTTGTCTTGATTATTTTACATACATGTTTTGAATATCCATAGAATTGGTAACTGCTTATAAAGACCCTAAGTTGCGAAATACTGATCTTGATTTTAATTTGACCTAAAAGTTTTAAAAGTTTCAATTCACCCTTACCCCCCCCCCTCCTGCGCTTGCGAATACACCATTCTTTTTAATTGGTATCAGAGCCTCATTACAAAAAGCTCAATCTTTTGTGTTAAAGATAGCAATGGCTCATGCTAGTGTTTCCCCATTCAGTGAGAGACGATCATAGGTCAGGCCTCCAGTATTTTACGATGTTGATTACACCTTATGGAAACGAAGAATGAGGATTTTTATAAAATATGTGGACTGGAGAGCATAGCAGGTGGTAGCTAAAGGAATTTGTATGCGTGTAAGTGAAAATGATGTTAATTTAATGCATGCACATTCACATGCCATGGATTTACTTTATTGTGCCTTAGATTTTAATATTCTTCTTAAGATTATGGCATGTAAATGTGTAAGAAATATTTGGGAAGAACTGGATAGGACATATGGAGAGACTTAGGAGAAGGAGACCACCACTCCGAAAGAATCATGCTCAAATGATCTAGAAGTGGTGAACCATGGGCTAAGTGCTTTAGTCGAGGAGGAGGTATACGTATCTCAATCTCCTTTATCAAATGATTCTTTAGATGCTTATTGTGATGATTCTTGTGGTGAAACCTGTGATATACCATGTAATGAATCATCTAATATCTCTTGTGATAATGTTGTTAATGATTAATGCACTAATTCGTGTGATGTTTCTTGTGATAAATCTTTCGATTAATCATGTAATGTTTTAAATGTTGAGTGCATGCCTTCGCATGGAAAACTAGAAAAGGGCTTATTTAAAATGCATAAGTTTCTAGTTAGAATATCTAAGCTTAAAACATTCTTGAAAAATGAAAATAAAAGGTTAGCAAAACAATTAGAAGATCTAAAAGATTATCTTGCTATCCTTGAGAAGAGAAAGATTGAGAAAGTTTTGAAAATTACCTGCTTGGAGGATGAAATGAATGATCATTCCAGAATATCATGCAAATCCAAAAATAAAAAGAATGATCATGATAAACCCTTTAAATTTAAAGAGAATATACTTTCAAAAAGGATTCATGTTTTTTTTATCAAACCCGCAGTCATGCCTCATCAAGTAAAAATGGAACAAATAAGCAAATTCCTTCACATGCACATAAAGTCTACTTATATTATAAAAAGAAAGGGCACGTCTGGTTTATTTGTCTTTTTAAAAGTGCCAGAGGCTTCGATAAAAGGATGATATGGGTGATCATGAAAGTAAACCCCTTAGGACAAAAGCGAGAATGGATTCCAATAGGTAGTAGATAATAGCTTAATTTTTGTTAGTCCTTAGGATTACGGGTAGTGATGACCATGGGTTTGGGAAGTGGTGTGTGTTCATGTTGTCTAGTCCAAGTGGAGGAGGAGAGACGCAGTGCTCCCTAACAGACCCAGGTTTGGGCTTTACAGTTCTCCTCCATAGGAAACCTTTGCCATTTCATGATCACATTCGGCAAAGACTCTACCTATCCCTTAGTTCGTATCCTTGTTCCATTTTGTGATCATATTCAAAGGATACCCTCGTACTGCAATAGATTTGTAATAACCAAAGAGCGTGGTTCAATAAAGTCCATATACTCCTAATTGCCCTTTTCCCAATCTATTTGGACATATTCGCAAGCATGAAAATATAATGAATATTGTCCACTTGTGCTCACTTTTGAATACTATTCTAAATCCTTAAGAGTATTTATCCTTTACTTCTCTCACAAGCTCTCAAATTTTAAATCAAATCCTTTAAAGCTTCATATTCTTATAATGAAGTTGAATGGCTAAGATGGTTGCACTAGATTTCAATCTATATGACAGTTCAAAGTTCAAAGAAACCTATGCACGAGCAGTTAAATCTGAAAGCCACTAAAACTTGAGCCTCTCACATATTGAAATTCATAAGAAAAGAGGAAAATGTAGGCTTTTGACCCTAAAGAAGTATTTCTTGTGACTTTTTGGTCCTCTAAGCCAAGGTATGTGAAGTCAAACTTAAATCATTGAAAATCTAAAGCACTTGGCTTAGAAATTAAAAGATGAAAAAGGCATATAATTGTGATGAGTGATAGTACATAACTTCGGGGGAGCATTATCTTCAGAGTTATATAAATTAAATGCTCTCATAATCTCTTTTTATGTCCATATGTCTATATAACAACAACACTATAGCATACTATCCATATTACACCAAATGCTTAAATTACTTTGATGGATAGTGATTTGGTATTGCTGCGACGTCCTGGGAGCGCGTGTGCCTCGGGCGGCGAAATTAAAAATCAATTTTGATATTTTCAAGAAAAATATGGTGTAGGAGTCGCCACTAACCTTTAGTGCGGTTAGAACACATGATTACTACCCCGTTAGGGGTAGAATCGATCTACATTACCAGAGTTAGGCTCGAGAGTTCGGTTACGCGAGGGGAAGGTACAAGCACCCCCTACGCGCCCGTTCTTACGAACGGTACCTAATTAATTTGAAATTATCCCTAAGTTAATCTAATAAGTCTTTAAATTACTCCTTTTTATGAATTTATAAATATACATAAATAAATAAATAAATATAATATAATATACATATATTCCCTCAAAGCTTAAAGGTACGTAAAGCCCGAAAGCTAATACCCTAGCATTAAAATCATAGGGATAAAAATTAAAAATACTTTATAAAATACGCTCCCAAATTTTAGAAATTTTATGGGTTTTCCTAAGTATGAAAATACTAGTTTGGGAGGTTTTGGATAATAGATATAGTAATTTAAACATAATAAATAAATAAATAAATAAATAAAATAATAATAAACTAGAGTATTAGGATACCACAATATGTACTAATCAACATATATAATAGAAGCTAAAATATCTAACATACCAATAATAGTAGAATATAAACATATAATATAGACTAAGATAATGAGCATATCATAATATTAAAATACTACATGCGCGTTATAAACAAAAATACTCAAACATACCATAATAAACATAATCACGATGATAACAATAATAAATATCCACAAATAATATAATACGTAATGAATTACTATAATACTATATATACTAAACATACCATATAATAGCATGATACCAAAACACCAAATATACTATATTACCTAAAATATTAAACTTACCATAATAAATAATACATTATATATTAACATACTAAAAATTTCATAATAATAAATATATAGTATTACTCAAGATGCTATATTAAAAGTTACCTAAAATACTAAATTAAATGTATGATGTTACTTATGAATCTTGATTTATTAAATACCTAATATGACTAACATTCTAGAATACTAAATACACATACGACTATAGTTCTAAAATACCACCTGTACTACAACTAATTTACTAAAAATCCTAACATGATATATAACATGACCAAAATTCTAAAATACTAATAATATAATATAAAGTTAATATACAATATAAACATGAATAAAATAAAAAATATCTTACACATAAGAACCGCAACAAGATAATAACCCGAAACCTAAGAATACATATTACACATACAACTTGAATAGTGTGCACTAAAAAAAATAAAATAAAATAAAATATGACAACAGAAAATATTACAAATGCAATCTTACCTTGGCAATAAAAAGAAAAAATCCTGCAATAATGAAGATAAACAAATTTGTATTTATAAATATGGACATTAATTTTTAAAAAGCCTAAAACAATAACCAAGCAAAATTTAAACTTTATAATAAAAACATGTGTGTGCTGTGTGTGTTTTACTGTGTGTGCTCTGTGTGTGTGTTGCTGTGTGTGTGTGCTGTGTGTGTGTGCAGTGTGTGTGCAATGTGTGTGTGCGTTTCTGTGTGTGCTGTGTGTGTGTGATGTGTGTGTGCATTTCTGTGTGTGCTGTGTGTGTGTGCTGTGTGTGGGTTTTTGCGTGTGTTTTGTGGGATATACACACAGATGCAGCAGCAAAATAAAAAAAAAAAAAATTAAACTTTATGGAATAAAACACAAGCTGTATATATTTGTATGTGAGTGTATGTATATATAGCAGAGGGGCAGGGAGGTACTTACAGTGGGGGTATTTGCAGAGGGGGAAAACCGCCGGAGAACGGGAGGATCTTGCCGGGAGCAGGAGTTGAGGGAGGTTGCTGGGGCCTAGTTTGTTGGTTGGGTTGATGGTGGACGTTGGGTATGGAGGTTGTGGCTGCGATGATGACGGAGAGGGGAAGACACACGAGCTTCTCGTCAGGGAGTTGCCGGGGCTGGGCTGTGCGTGAGTGAGGGAGATGGACTTGTGCACTGCTGTGGTACTGCTGGCTTGTGACTCTCTTGCCGGCTGCTGCGCTGCTGGAACTATTGTGGAGGCTTGTGATGGTCTTCTGCAGGTGCAGACCGGAGGATGGCCGGGTGGGACCTGCTGGTGTGGAGGAGGCCGAGAGAGTTGTAGATGGCTGCTGGAGATGCTCTGCTGCAGTGTTTGGCAGGTCTGTGGGAGTAAGAGGCAGGGAGGCTGGTTCGTGTGAAGGCGATGATGATGGAGAGGAGATAGGAGGTGGCTGGGAACGAAGGGGGCTGCAGGAGCTGAGAGAGAAGAGGGAAGAAGATCAAGAAGAAGAAAAGAAATTTTTTTTTTTTTTTTTTTACTCTTGGCTTGCCTGTGCGCTGCCCGTCTGGCTCTTGTGCGCCCCCCCCCCCCCTTTGCTTTATAAAAAAAATGAAAACCCTAATACACCTTCCTTCTTTGATTTTCCCTTTTTTTTTACTTTTATTATTATGGTAATAATGAAAAAGGAAATAATAATAATAATAATTATCATAATAATATAAGTATCCATAAGATAATAATAATAATAATAATAATAATAATAATACTATTAATAGTAAATAATAATAAATAATTATGGTAAAAATAATAAAGATAATATCAGTAAAATAATAATAATAATAATAATAATAATAATAATAATAATAATACTAATAAAAATAGAGTAATAATAATAATAATAATAATAATAATAATAATAATAATAATATAACAATAAAATAAATGGAAAACAAAAATAATTATAGTAAAGTAAAAATAAAATAAAGATAATAAAAGTACTAGTAATAATAATAAAAATGAAAAATAATAATAATAATGATAATAAAAATACTAATAATATAGGAAAATAATAATAATAATAATAATAATAATAATAATAATGAAAATAATAAGAGGGGGCCCCATATTCTATTTGGCTAGGGCAAAAATAGGGTGTCTACAGCTGCCCCTCTTTGTAGGCTTAGTTGTTTCAATGTAATGGTAGGAACTCTCCTACGTTTTTTGTAGTAACAAGCCTACAAAAATAAAAGACACCTATTTTAGCCAAGCTATTCAACTCTCTATGGCTTTTCAGGTTAATCAAGAGTTGTTTATTTCTGCCAACCAGAGACGATCCGCACTGTATGTAAGAATCCAGGTTGAGGTACACAGGGATGGCTTGCTGCGAATGTAAGAATCCGAGCCGTGGGGACACGATGATCCAGCCATGGGACACGATGATGGCTTACTTCGAATGAAAGAATCCGAGCCGTAGGGACACGATGATCGAGCCATGGGACACAACGATGGATTGCTTCGAATGTAAGAATCCGAGCCGTAGGGACACGATGATCCAGCCATGGGACACAATGATGGCTTGCTTCGAATGTAAGAATCCGAGCCGTAGGGACACGATGATCCAGCCATGGGACACAGTGATGGCTTGCTTCGAATGTAAGAATCCGAGCCGTAGGGACACGATGATCCAGCCATGGACACGATGATCCAGCCATGGGACACAATGATGGCTTGCTTCGAATGTAAGAATTCGAGCTGTAGGGACACGATGATCCAGCTATGAGACAAAATGATGGCTTGCTTCAAATGTAACGATCCGAGCCGTAGGGACACGATGATCTAGCCATGGGACACAATGATGGCTTGCTTCGAATGTAAGAATCCGAGCCGTAGGGACACGATGATCCAGCCATGGGACACAATGATGGCTTGCTTCGAATGTAAGAATCCGAGCCGTAGGGACACGATGATCCAGCTATGGGACACAATGATGGCTTGCTTCGAATGTAAGAATCCGAGCCGTAGGGACACGATGATCCAGCCATGGGACACAATGATGGATTGCATCGAAAAAAAGAATTCGAGCCGTAGGGACACGATGATCCAGCCATGGGACACAATGATGGCTTGCTTAGAATGTAAGAATCCGAGCTGTAGGGACACGATGATCCAGCCATGCGACACAATGATGGCTTGCTTCGAATATAAGAATCCGAGCCATAGGGACACGATGATCCAGCCATGAGACACAATGATGGCTTGCTTCGAATGTAAGAATCCGAGCCGTAGGGACACGATGATCCAGCCATGGGACACAATGATGGCTTGCTTCGAATGTAAGAATCCGACCAGTAGGGACACGATGATCCAGCCATGAGACACAATGATGGCTTGCTTCGAATGTAAGAATCTGAGCCGTAGGGACACGATGATCCAGCCATGGGACACAATGATGGCTTGCTTCGAATGTGAGAATCCGAGCCGTAGGGACACGATGATCCAGCCATGGGACACAATGATTGCTTGCTTCGAATGTAAGAATCCGAGCCGTAGGGACACGATGATCGAGCCATGGGACACAACGATGGATTGCTTCGAATGTAAGAATCCGAGCCGTAGGGACACGATGATCCAGCCATGGGACACAATGATGGCTTGCTTCGAATGTAAGAATTCGAGCGGTAAGGACACGATAATCCAGCCATGGGACACAATGATGGCTTGCTTCGAATGTAAGCATTCGAGCCGTAAGGACACGATGATCCAGCCATGGGACACAATGATGGCTAGCTTCGAATGTAAGGATCCGAGCCGTAGGGACACGATGATCCAGCCATGGGACACAATGATGGCTTGCTTCAAATGTAAGAATCCGAGCCGTAGGGACACGATGATCCAGCCATGGGACACAATGATGGCTTGCTTCGAATGTAAGAATCCGAGCCGTAGGGACAGGATGATCCAGCCATGGGACACAATGATGGCTTGCTTCGAATGTAAGAATCCGAGCCGTAAGGACACGATGATCCAGCCATGGGACACAATGATGGCTTAATTCGAATGTAAGAATCCGAGCCGTAAGGACACGATGATCCAGCCATTGGACACAATAATGGCTTGCTTCGAATGTACGAATCCGAGCCGTAGGGACACGATGATCCAGCCATGGGACACAATGATGGCTTGCTTCAAATATAAGAATCCGAGCCATAGGGACACGATGATCCAGCCATGAGACAATGATGGCTTGCTTCGAATGTAAGAATCTGAGCCGTAGGGACACGATGATCCAGCCATGGGACACAATGATGGCTTGCTTCGAATATAAGACTCCGAGCAGCAAGGACACGATGATCCAGCCATAAGACACAATGATGGCTTGCTTCGAATGTAAGAATCCGAGCCATAGGGACACGATGATCCAGCCATGGGACACAATGATGGCTTGCTTCGAATGTAAGAATCCAAATCGTAGGGACACGATGATCCAGCCATCTCAACTAGTAACAAGGTGTGAAAGCAAAGTCGAGAAAATTGTTAATCTATTTGGAAAATGCACTTGGGGTAAAATCCGAATGTCAATGAATGAATCCCCTTGTCTTTGGGATCTATTGCCCTAGTTCAAAATAAATCAATGTGTGTCTGGGGTCAACTTGCCCCAGTTTTCCAAGTAAATCAATGTGCGCTTGGGGTCAGTTACCCCAGCTCATAATTAAACACAACAGGAATCTCTCCATCAAGGATGTCAAATAATCATTCAAAAGCTCAAGAAAAGCGTGAAAGGTGCTCTATTGCTGCTTGTGATGCTAGAATGCAATGATATGTTGCTATATGTATGCATGTTGCTAACTTTTAATGCATTGATATGTGGCTATTAATATGCATGTTACCAACTTGTGATCATATGTATGCATTTTTTATTTTTTATGTTTTTATTTTTTGGGTAATGTACGAAATGCACAATGGTGATGCATGAGATGTATTGGTAATACATAGAATGTAGGTAATGCATGCAATGCATGGCGATGCATAAAATGTATGGTAATGCGTGAAATGCAGGACAATGCATAAGATGCATGGTAATACATGAAATGTGCATGACAATGCATGAGATTTGTGGTAATGTGTGAAATATAGGGTAATGCATGAAATGCATGGCGATGCATAAGATGTATGGTAATGCATAAGATGTATGGCAATGCGTGAAATGCAAGGCAATGCATAAAATGTATGGTAATACGTGAAATGCATGTCAATGCATAAGATGTATGGTAATACATGAAATGTAGGTAATACATGAAATATAGGTAATGCATGCAATGGATGATAATGCATGAAATGCATGACAATGCATGAGATGAATGGTAATGCATGGAATGCATAACAATATATGAAATCTAGGTAATGCATGAAAGGTATGGCAATGCATGAAATTTGGGGTAATGCATGACAATGCATGAATCTTTTCTCCCAATGCACTCGTGATCAATGTCCTCATCTTTGGTCTCTACATGAAACTCGTCATATTTGAATGGATTTGCAATTGATCTTGGCTTAATCTTCTTTATTCATCCAATCATGAAAGTGATTGACTCAGCTCAAATGAAAATCACAAAGTCTGCCCCAGTTGAATGGACCTACAGCTGATCTTGACTCTGATCTCATATTCCAATCTAATAAGAACGTGCTTGAATGGGACCTATTGAGACTCAACTCGAAATTTGTCCCCTTTAAATTCATCTGCCACCGATCTTGACTCTATTGTTTGGATAAGCAGATTTTGACATAACATTGACCCCAGTTAGGCTGCTCTTTCTCCACAAAGATCTTCTTTATAGAAATTTCTGGTGATTCTGAAACTTTTTGACTATCCATCCTCTTTTAATGCTCTAAAGAATAAGAAGGGTTCCCTTCTTTTTTTTTTTGTGATTTTAAGGAACGAGACATGATTATGCAACTATGACATCAACTTGCTAAATCAAAAGGTCATCCGCACAAAATAAATGTTTTACCATGTTTTAATGCTATCATAGGGAAAAATTCATACCAGTATTCAAAAGTCATGTAACGTTAATTTCCCAACCTAGATGACTGTCCTTCTCGTCAACTGCCCCAGTTTCATCAACCCATGCTTTGATCTCAAGATGGTCTTTAAGACTCGAGATGAAACGTAGGCTTAGGGATGTAGGATTTCAGAATAAAAGGAAAACTAAGGCTCAACAATACCACCCCAAATAATGTTTTATGCCCCCAGTTCGAGTTGAGGCGCTTTTGCAAGATGTTGACCGAACTTGTTATTTAAACAAGCTGCCTATGTACCTTTTCAGGATCAGGTCATTACGTAGTTCAGACTCAACATTGAGTCTGAAAAATCATTTAAGACAATAATGTATACCAATCTGGTCAGGAATTTCATTTGGACCGTAATGTAGGCTAAGGATATGGGTTAAAGAAGAAAGGAGTTACATAAGGCTCAAAATCATCAATTTCATCAAGGGTAATTTGGTCAAAGATCATATATGTAGTAAGTCCCTTATTCTCTTTCTTCTTCCTCCTGTTTTTCTTTTTCTTTTCTTTCCCTTTTAATCTTCTTTTCCTTATTTTACTGCAACTTTCACTTTTCCTTTTATAAAGGAATCTTGTCTTCATTTTCATTTGAACTTCAATTGGTACCAATCTTTTAAAAACTACCCTAGTGTGGAGTGTGATCCTTTGACGAGTTAATCAAGAAATGAATCTTTCAGGCTCAAAAGGGGTTGGCAAGGGATTTATTCTTTGACTTTCTTTTGGATAGCAGAATAATGGCCTGCCATCCTTTTGGTAATGACTATTGTCTCAAATGATTTGCCAAACGCTAAGGGACCCGAACCCAAGTTGGATTTTTGGTGATTTGAATTTTAAGAAAAAAAAACTGGTTTAACATTCAAGCTCAATTTGGTTAACAAATGGTAAATCATTATTTGGGTTCTTTTTAGGGATAACTGGTCAGCCAAAGAGGGTCATCCATCATTTGATCAAAACATGAGTGATTAATTGATAGGAAATTATCAGAACAGCGCAGCCACTTCGTTCCTTGGAAAGTAAACAAAAAACTTCTTCATAACGTCTGAGTTCAAAGATTGTTTCATCCTTTAACATCTCTTTCTAGCTCATGAATACTGGCAATATTACTTTCCCTATTCCCGCATGAAACAGCAAACAATATTTGGCAACTGGACTCATGATGCAAGTAAGATAACTAAATGCATAATTCATTTTATTGAATATAGAAAATCTTCCGAGACACAGACGTCCACGGAGCACAAAATGCAAATAACAATGGGGAAAACAAAAGAATATCAACTGAAAAGGATTAGATAGTCAAAAAGCTCAGTACTCCAACACTTTAGCCTCTATGGATAACAACTGAAACCATTGATTTGGGAACCTCTCTGATATGTTAACCACTTCCTTCCTCGTGTTTGGGCAAAGGATTTCCCTGGACTCTTGGTTGCTTGACATCGAAGGTTAACCAACCAACCTCTCTCAATGATTGTACTTTATGCTTAAAGGCCCAGCATTTTTCAATTGAATGGCCTATTGCCTTAGCATGATACTCACAGTGAGCATTTGGGTTGTACCATCTTGGGTAAGGGAACTGTACCAACGCTCCAGGCGTAGGCGCAATTAGATGTTTTTCAACCAATTGTGGAAATAATTCTGTGTAGGTCATCGGGATACGGTCTATCTTTCTGAATTTCCTCTGGACACCTCTATCTTGTGTTTGAACATGGGCGGGCGTGACCAAAGGCCTTGTGCTTGCATGTACAGTCTGATCATCATGGTGTCTAAAAACGAGGTTGCTTTTTGATTCGATGTGCGAGACTGTCTGACAACATTGCTCTTGTGTCATTTGGGCTTTCTTACTTTTCTTTTTATCAACCCATTTAACAAGGCTTCGTTCTGACTCCAAGCACTTTGCTTTCCCCATATTGATTGCATCTTCAATTTGCTCTTGGATGACTGCCCGATTAGGACTATTTTGGGGGGTGCTTTTAGGAAAACGGGCAACACATGGATATGGGTAAACTACTTTCCCTTTTCCTATCATAGGGCGACTCTGGGCTGTCATCTCCCTCTTTTGATAAGAGCAATCGCTCGTCTTCTCCTCCCTACTCTTTGAGATTAGAACTGCCTCCTGGCGATATTGAGTCATAAAAGCGCAAGCTAGATCTCTCCATGTATGTATTTTTACTCGGCGACACCATTCTAGAGCTTCTCCTGTTAAACTACTTTGGAAACAATGGATAAGCAGATCATCCTTATCACAATATGCGGCCATCTTTTGTAAATACATCCCCAAGTGAGCTAGTGGACACTCAGACCCACTAAACTTCGTAAAATTTGGGACTTTGAGCTTTCGGGGTAAGATCGAATTCGACATTAGACAAGGATTGAAAGCATCCGATGAACCATACATGTTTGCTTTTTGCATAGCTTGCAGCTGTTCTTCCCAAACTTCATTTTTATTATCCATTTCTTCATTAGGTATCTGCTCTTTGCCCATTTCTTTAGCTATTCCCCTTTCTTGAATATTAGGATTGATGAAGGGCGGAACTTGGACATCTCTCTCCGGGTGAGGTTTCATATCCTAAGTTGATAGGACAAATGTGTGTAGGCTTAAGCCTAGACCAGCTAACGACTCCATCAACCATGGTTGGAGCAAAGGCTTGTTTTCAACTGCCTGCTTTGGATGTCGTGTAGTTTGGCTCCATGAGGGGGCTACCTCCACCATCTGATTCTTAATCTTTCACACATCTTGATGGACATCTTCAGGATTTGGTGCGAGAGAGCTCATCTGACCTTCTAGATTCTTCTGCATGAGTCTAACCCTTCGTCAAGAACTTAAAAGGATGTGCAGAGACCGCTCTATTTCGCCTGCTTTTAGAATACCAGATCTCGATTTCACCACCTTGGCACATAGGAAATTGGGATATGATTACCGACTCATCGGAGATGACTATGCATGCATAGTAATGAATTTGAGCATGGAATGCACGATTAGATTATGCAATGGGTGTTTATGCATGGATGCAACTAATGCACTTATATATACAAACAAAGATATGAGCGTGCATGCAGCCTATTGTGCATGACTATGCATGAATATGATGTAACCTAAATTACTACTTAGCTAGAATTCTAGAAAAATCCCACTAATGAAACGGGTCAAGATTAACATGACCATTGATGGACCACGATTTCAATTCAATTTCTCCCTTACCCATTCATTTCCTTGATGATGGTCCATGTACCTCAGACCCCACGAAGGGTCAAATTATGGTCTGAGTTTGGGGTTGACCCAGGCTAGTCAACCCGTGGGATTCATTCAATGTGGACTTGTGGACTTTTAGTATGCACTTGAGCCTCAAGTATTTTAAAATATAGGCTTCGAGCTATTTCATGATGGGTTAAGGCTTTAGTTGAAAAGGAATTGGGCTTGGATTACTTGAAAAAAAAAATGTTGGCCCAAATTTTTAGGCAATGAGGTTGGAGCCTATTTTTGGAAATCTAGGTTTGCCCCTTTTTGAAAATTAGGCATGGGCCAAGTTTTTGCTTAGGAAAAGGTCAGGCCCAAGTTTGTTTTTAAAGAATTAGGCCCCAGTTTGTTTTCAAAGAATTGGGCCCAAATAATTTGGAAAGGGTTGGGCCAACCCATAAAATGCTTGGGCCAAGTTCTTCATTTTTTGAAAAGATGGACCACGATCTCATTATTGGGCCTTTTTTAAAATACTGGCCAAGTAGTATGTAAGTCTAAAATGAATGCAGAATGCACGGTATAATACACGGTATCTCACAACATATATATAATAGACAGTATGGGGATAAGGATGTCCCAAACCAGGGTAGGTATGTATATACAGGGTTCCTCATGACTCTATCCTAGTTAGGGAAGACTATAGACAAGTGTGCGTGGGTAAGCTCTAATCCCTATATATAAAGGTTCCCAATATAACCTCCATCCTCACCCAAAAGGGGTTTGGACAAAGTTTAAATTGAGCGGAGTGGTTCGCGGGTCCCCACAAGCCCTGCCACGTGGGGACAAACGCTATTACACCCTTATCTAATCTTAGTAGGTAAAGCCCGGGTATAGAGCGTGAAAGTGTGTGACTTTAAATTTAACCTAATCCCGCTATCCCTACATTTATTCACATGCTATAAACAATATGGAAACGAGATATCTACCATTAATATATATATTCAAAAGATAAGGAAACATAATATATGCAATTAATATGTTTATTCACAAAAAATTTGGAAACAAAAGAATAAGGAAACAAAATATTTACGATTAGTATACACAATATCTATAATTAATATGCTTATTCACAATATTTGGCAACAAAATATCTACAATTAATGTTCAACAAATTAGGAAACAAAATATTTTTAATTAATTGAGGTTATTTACAAATTATGGAAGTAAAATATCTACAATTAATCAAAGTTATTTACAAATTACAATTTTCACAAAATAAGGAGTAATTAAAAGTTTTATTAAATTTGAACATGGGATAACTTCTAATTAATTAATGGCTCGACTCTCGTTTGTCCCCAGCGGAGTTGCCAAGCTGCCGCGACGTCTCGGGAGCGTGTGTGCCCCGGGTGGCGAAATTAAAAATCAATTTTGATATTTTCAAGAAAAATATGGTGTAGGAGTCGCCACTAACCTTTAGTGCGGTTAGAACACATGATTACTACCCCGTTAGGGGTAGAATCGATCCACATTACCAGAGTTAGGCTCGAGAGTTCGGTTACGCGAGGGGAAGGTACAAGCACCCCCTACGCGCCCGTTCTTACGAACGGTACCTAATTAATTTGAAATTATCCCTAAGTTAATCTAATAAGTCTTTAAATTACTCCTTTTTATGAATTTATAAATATACATAAATAAATAAATAAATATAATATAATATACATATATTCCCTCAAAGCTTAAAGGTACGTAAAGCCCGAAAGCTAATACCCTAGCATTAAAATCATAGGGATAAAAATTAAAAATACTTTATAAAATACACTCCCAAATTTTAGAAATTTTATGGGTTTTCCTAAGTATGAAAATACTAGTTTGGGAGGTTTTGGATAATAGATATAGTAATTTAAACATAATAAATAAATAAATAAATAAATAAATAAAATAATAATAAACTAGAGTATTAGGATACCACAATATGTACTAATCAACATATATAATAGAAGCTAAAATATCTAACATACCAATAATAGTAGAATATAAACATATAATATAGACTAAGATAATGAGCATATCATAATATTAAAATACTACATGCGCGTTATAAACAAAAATACTCAAACATACCATAATAAACATAATCACGATGATAACAATAATAAATATCCACAAATAATATAATACGTAATGAATTACTATAATACTATATATACTAAACATACCATATAATAGCATGATACCAAAACACCAAATATACTATATTACCTAAAATATTAAACTTACCATAATAAATAATACATTATATATTAACATACTAAAAATTTCATAATAATAAATATATAGTATTACTCAAGATGCTATATTAAAAGTTACCTAAAATACTAAATTAAATGTATGATGTTACTTATGAATCTTGATTTGTTAAATACCTAATATGACTAACATTCTAGAATACTAAATACACATACGACTATAGTTCTAAAATACCACCTGTACTACAACTAATTTACTAAAAATCCTAACATGATATATAACATGACCAAAATTCTAAAATACTAATAATATAATATAAAGTTAATATACAATATAAACATGAATAAAATAAAAAATATCTTACACATAAGAACCGCAACAAGATAATAACCCGAAACCTAAGAATACATATTACACATACAACTTGAATAGTGTGCATTAAAAAAAATAAAATATGACAACAGAAAATATTACAAATGCAATCTTACCTTGGCAATAAAAAGAAAAAATCCTACAATAATGAAGATAAACAAATTAGTATTTATAAATATGGACATTAATTTTTAAAAAGCCTAAAACAATAACCAAGCAAAATTTAAACTTTATAATAAAAACATGTGTGTGCTGTGTGTGTTTTACTGTGTGTGCTCTGTGTGTGTGTTGCTGTGTGTGTGTGCTGTGTGTGTGTGCAATGTGTGTGTGCGTTTCTGTGTGTGCTGTGTGTGTGTGATGTGTGTGTGCATTTCTGTGTGTGCTGTGTGTGTGTGCTGTGTGTGGGTTTTTGCGTGTGTTTTGTGGGATATACACACAGATGCAGCAGCAAAATAAAAAAAAAAAAAAATTAAACTTTATGGAATAAAACACAAGCTGTATATATTTGTATGTGAGTGTATGTATATACAGCAGAGGGGCAGGGAGGTACTTACAGTGGGGGTATTTGCAGAGGGGGAAAACCGCCGGAGAACGGGAGGATCTTGCCGGAAGCAGAAGTTGAGGGAGGTTGCTGGGGCCTGGTTTGTTGGTTGGGTTGATGGTGGACGTTGGGTTGGAGGCCGTGGCTGCGATGATGACGGAGAGGGGAAGACACACGAGCTTCTCGTCAGGGAGTTGCCGGGGCTGGGCTGTGCGTGAGTGAGGGAGATGGACTTGTGCACTGCTGTGGTACTACTGGCTTATGACTCTCTTGCCGGCTGCTGCACTGCTGGAACTATTGTGAAGGCTCGTGATGGTCTTCTGCAGGTGCAGACCGGAGGATGGCCGGGTGGGACCTGCTGGTGTGGAGGAGGCCGAGAGAGTTGTAGATGGCTGCTGGAGATGCTCTGCTGCAGTGTTTGGCGGGTCTGTGGGAGTAAGAGGCAGGGAGGCTGGTTCGTGTGAAGGTGATGATGATGGAGAGGAGATAGGAGGTGGCTAGGAACGAAGGGGGCTGCGGGAGCTGAGAGAGAAGAGGGAAGAAGATCAAGAAGAAGAAAAGAAAATTTTTTTTTTTTTTACTCTTGGCTTGCCTGTGCGCTGCCCGTCTGGCTCTTGTGCGCCCCCCCCCCCCTCCCTTTGCTTTATAAAAAAAATGAAAACCCTAATACACCTTCCTTCTTTGATTTTCCCTTTTTTTTTTTACTTTTATTGTTATGGTAATAATGAAAAAGGAAATAATAATAATAATAATTATCATAATAATATAAGTATCCATAAGATAATAATAATAATAATAATAATAATAATACTATTAATAGTAAATAATAATAAATAATTATGGTAAAAATAATAAAGATAATATCAGTAAAATAATAATAATAATAATAATAATAATAATACTAATAAAAATAGAGTAATAGTAATAATAATAATAATAATAATAATAATAATAATAATAATAATAATAATAATAAAATAAATGGAAAACAAAAATAATTATAGTAAAGTAAAAATAAAATAAAGATAATAAAAGTACTAGTAATAATAATAAAAATGAAAAATAATAATAATGATAATAAAAATACTAATAATATAGGAAAATAATAATAATAATAATAATAATAATAATAAGAGGGGGGCCCGTATTCTATTTGGTTAGGACAAAAATAGGGTGTCTACAGGTATCATCTGGTATTGTGAACAATTATTGATTATACTGATTGAAAATACTGGATTGTATGGAACGTCATCTGCAAGGTTGTTGCAGAACTGCATGATACTTGCATGCTTGTATGGAACGCTACCTGCATGGAAGATGCAGTCATGTGAATTGCATGCTGGTAGTGGATCTAGGTTGTTGCATGCTTAAAATGAATTATTTGCCGAAAACAACCAAATTTCAGGTACAAATTTTATGGAAAAATGTCCAATTTACAAACGGCATGCTATCGAAATTTTCATTAAAATTTTCCCAAAAATGAAACCATGTACTAAGATGATTATGATAAAATAAATATTAAAATACTTTTGAAAGGATGAGTGAAAGTTAAATGAATATTAAATTTCATCCTTACATAATCATGGCATATTCAGGGAGCTAAGCTTCATTCCTAGCAGTAAGAGCATAAAGGACTCACAAGCATAGCTTCGCTTTTTGAATATTGAGGTTCTTTTAAAAACCTTGAACCTCATATCCAACTCTTAAAAGCTTTATGAATAGATATGGAGTGTTCATGGTTATGTGCACTATGTCATGCCTTAATACTTTTTTTTTTCTCCAATGCATTTGTGGCCTATAGGGACGACCATACTGATCAAAATATAGTTGATAAATTATCAGTATGATTAATTTAAAAGATTTAAAATTATGGCTTATACTTCTAGGCACAGTGAAATTAGTCTTTAACTAATATAAGCAATTTATTTCATCTAGGTTTGGATTCAAATTGAAAGGGGGAGCATCTAAAAATAAATCTCCATCTTGTTTTGCTCACCAATAAGTTTAGCTTAGATCTAAATTGAACTTAATGTGGCAAATGCATTAAAGTATGATGAGTTTTGTTGAAAAGTTTAAATTTAAATATGTTGTTGGGCACAATCATTTGCTGTGCCATATGATCTTGCATTTGAATTGTATATCCTTAAGATTCATATGGTTGTTTTTTCTAGTTATATTAGGAATGTGCTTAATTGCTAAACCAGAATAATGATGCTTGCTTGAGTCTTACATTAAAGTTTCTTTTTCAGCAAGTATCGTCCCCAGTACTTTCTGAAAATATCAAAGGGGGAACATTTTTTTTTTAATGTTTTATGGCAAAAAATATTTTCAAAACTAAAATTCACTATCTCTTGCCTTATTATTTATATGTATATATTTTGCATAATTGGTTCGGTGATTACATATGAAAATGCATACAAACTTGTTAGACTGAATTCATACTCAAACCTCTCTTTGCTATCATATGCCGCAAGTTCTGAACTCTAATTTTTTGCAGGTCTTATGTATTGTTTGAACTGCAATGATTTGAGGATAATTTTAGCATGACCATGTTTGTCATGCCATTTTAATCTTTTAATGACCATTTATACTGTTGTATGTGCACAATAGAAAATGTTTTAAAATAATTTAAAATTTTTTTTCTATGCCTAAATCTTAGACCAAATGGGGGGAAAGTTTTTTTTTTTTTTTCTAAGTAAAATAAAAATTATTTTAACAAAGGGGAGTTCTCTTTTAAGCTAATTTTCTTTAATGCTCAAAATTGTTTTTATACTTAGCTTAGCCCTTTTCCTCATGTCAAAAAGGGGGAGAATTTTTATTGAGCGAAATGTCAAATAATTGGAAAATATTTTTTAGGGGGGATTAAAAAGGGGGTTAAATGTCTAAGCTATAATGCATTATGTATCTTTGCTTTAATGATAAAACTAAATGCATAATTTATCTAGAATGTCTTCTTTAGTGAATATGCCTGAGTTATATTGTTTATTTTTAAGATATGCATATTCTTAGGGTGAGCCTTTTCAGGCTGAACCCATTTTGCTCTGATGCATTTTTCATCTTAAAAAAAGAAGAGATTGTTAACTTTTCGAGTATGATCCCGATTTTGATGCTGACAAAGCACTTGTTTCTCATGTGTGTGCCTAGTACTTGGATAGGTTCATATTTCAACTCACACATAAGGACAAGGGAAATGGAAGCCATATGGGACTTAAAAACCACCTCATTTCGGCGTATTCCATTCAAGATCAAAGAGCAAAGAAGAAGACATGTTATTTTTATTTATAATGCATTTAGTTTTTATATTTGATCTGTAATAATGTATGACTTGCATGATATGATTAAAAGCTCAAACGACCATAGACTGACTATAGGAAACCTAAAAATTAATCCAAAATCCTTTTGATAAAAGCTAAAACCAAACAAAGGTTTTTGAAATATCTTTAGGGTCAAAATCAGGGCTAATCTTAGGTGTTAAATGACCTCGGTCGACTAACCCTCACGAGTTAAGACTAGTTTAGTCGACTGACCATGCCATAGGCCAGAAGTCAAAGTTTGATAAGGCTCAATCGACCCGACCACTTTTGAATTAAGTTTCCAGAGTTGACTGACCTTAGAACTTGGCCCTTTTACATTCCTCAGCAAACCGACCTTTTAGAACCAAACAGTCCCAGTTGATCGACACTGTTTTCTTAGCCAACCAGCTCTCATGGACAACCAATCGAACTAATGAAGGGTACAAAATCGCCTTTGGCTAACCGACCGGCCATTTGCTTAGTGACTCACTCAAAAAATGAGCAGATCGGAAGTTATCTCAAGTATAGTAGTTCTGTCATGTAATATTCAACCCAAATGTCAGATTGTCTCCTCAGAAAATGCGGTTTAATCTCAAATTTTATGTATTTCCAATCGAAAATAAAAAGTTACTTAACTCGGCTCAGATTCAGGTTTTCTAGATTATTTGAGATTTTTTTTTTGACAAGTTAAATGAATATGCAAATTAAATCTTAATCCTAACATGCACTAAATTTAATAACGAGAAACAGAAATCCTACGTCTAATCACAGACATTGAAACACGCGTTGAACTTCGGGATAAAAACTAAAGGCGAGAACTTTCCTACTTAATTAAAACATGTAAAACAGAGAACACAACTAATCACAATTTTGAATAACATTAATTTAAGTGCAATCAACAACTGAAACAAAAATCCAAGACTTCAAGAACTAAACCATAAATGGAACATGGAAAAAATCGGACTTTAATAATATTAAACTAAATCGAACTCAAGCAAAATTTAAATCCTAAGAAGATTTTTTTTCCTTTTTTATTTTTTCTCTTTTTTTTTTCAATAAACTAAACCAAACTTTAATCGATTAACAATTAACACAAGTAAAAAAATTTAAATCTAATGCTAATATTAATTTATAAGAAGAAGAAAATAACTAATTTAAATAATAGCACCCAAACAAACTTTAGAAATTAAAACATTAAATAAACATGACACCCAAGTAAGCTTCAAAAATTAAAACTTTAAATAAAATTCCACCCACAAAATACAATTATTTGCTTAATGAAAAAAAAAACAAGAACAATTAAAACTAGAAGAAAAGAGAAGAAATAAGGAAGAAAGGAAGAGAGAGAGAGAGAGAGAGAGAGAGAGAGAGAGAGAGAGAGAGAGAGAGAGAGAGAGAGAGAGTTATCAAGTAGCAAGTTGTGGCTCCAGCAGGTTGCTGTTGCTCGAGTGGAAGGTGGAGGAGCAACCAACAATGCAAAGGAGGAGCTTCGGGTCTTCAGGGCATGACAGGAGTAGAGAGTGGTTAGTTGTCTACATTAGGACGACTAGCAGCAGCTGGGAGGCAGGACACAGCAAGGGCGACAGTTGTAGATAGGAGGCTTGGGTTCTCGGGTTCCTTGAGCAATAGCCGTAGTAGCTGGAAGTTTGGATGGCCGCTGCAATAGAGAGCTCGAGTTCCTTGAGCAACAGCACAGCAAGGCAAGAGATGGAAGCAGAGAGCTCGGCTGGTTCAACAACTGAGAGAGAGTTGGAGAAAGAGAGGAGAAAGAAGAAGAAGAAGAAGAAGAAGGAGAAAGTAGCAGGGAGTGTTGCAGCAGACAGAGAGCACAGCCACAAGGAGTGTGAAAGAGAGACCTAGGAGCTCGGGTTGACAACAAGGGAACCGAGAGGGAGAGAAGTAAGGGAAAGGAAAAGAGGGAGAATTGCTGGAAAAAAAAAAAAAAGAGGAAGAGAAGGGAAGACCGGGAAAGGGAGAGAGTCTAGAGAGTTGGAGGGTTGGAACAGGAGAAGAATAGAAGAGAATAGAATTAGGGAGCTGGGAAGAAGAGAGAAGGGAGAAGGGAAAGAAGGGAAAGGGGAGAAGGAGAGGGGGAGGGGTGCTGCTCAAGAAGAAGAAAAAAAAGGGAATTATATAAGGGAGAGAGGCCAGTCCTACCCACACGCACCAAAGCTCCGAACCCAGCTACATGGCTAGGTCACATTAGATATTCATTTATTTATTTATTTATTATTTTTGCTTCTCTCCTTTTTTTTCAACAAATAAGGGCAATTTTGACTGTCTTAGAGCCTGTATCGCTCAATGTTTAAAACACAAAAGTTGTAAATAATCTTCTCATCTTTCTCCAGAAGTTTGAATTGTCTCGATCGGAGCTTAGACAAAAAAATTCTGCTCGAATTACGAACTGGTGCCAATTTTAGCCTATGACAATTTTTCCAACAATAAAAAAATGTCAAAAATTCATAAATTACTCAATAAAATCCAAATATTACAAATAGGACACCACGTTAAAATATTGAGAGTAATTAGATATTTAATTAAAAATATAAACCCCAATGCACGAATTAAAACGTCTAATTACGCAATTTAAGCGCGTAATCACTTAATTGATCGAGCCTCTAAGAAAATTGAATTTTTTAGCTTCAGTCAGCCAAGCGACGAAGTCATCAGTTGACTGAATCTTTTAGGTTTTTCAAATTTTCAACGCTGATTAGGATTAATTTTTTTAATTAAAAAAATTAAAAAATACCCTTCATATCCCTCAATGGTAAAAAATTCTGAAACCTTATATATATCCCTTTCATTACGCATTTTTAAATTAATGTTTATATTGAAAATCCTCTTAAAATATTTTTGAGTGTCATTCTTTCATACTCTCCTATACTTATCATGTGAAAATTTGTTAAGAGAGCGTTCATTTGGGCATATACTTTTCATATCAAAAATCATTTAGTCTCATTCATTACTTTCTTTTCAATATCATTTTCTTTAAGAGTAAGCTTTAAGTGTTTCCTATATTATTTCTTTGATAAATATTTGTTGAGAAAACTTCACTTGCTTTCGAATCTTTGAGTATTTTCATTACAAGATTCAAAAGCTTACATTGCATTTATTGTATAAATATTTTTGTAAAAAATCTCCAACATCTCCTACATTACATTTTGAAAAATATTTTAGGAAATACTATTTGAGTTATAGATCTTTGAAAATCACTGATTGAATATTTTTTTCAAAGATCATAAACATTTATTTGGGCAAAAATTGTTTGAAAGTAAAACCCTAGGTTCTTCTGTTATTTTTTGAAAAATATTTTTTTGGAAGAAATATTTATTAGGGTTCAAATCTTTGAAGCACTTTATCATACACACCACTTTCAAAGATTACAAAATACTTTTAAGAAAAATATCCATACTCAACTAAGCTCTTATTTCATATCATACATGAGTGCATTGTGCTTCAATTTGTACATCTCTACTTATTTTAGAAGCAATTTATTTGTACGAAAAATATTATTATCTTTGTATTCCAAGCATGCCCTGAAAAGGGAAACTCACCTTGTAAGGAGTCCTGGTTTAGCTCAAACTCGGTTAGGTGAGTTAGGATTTGCACCATCTTGTAAAGTGTGCACAGTTTGGTTCAACTTGATAATTGAGGTGAGGTGTCTTTGCCTTGTAAGGAGAATTGGCTGTGGCTCAGTCCCATAGTTGAGCTGCGGAGTCTCCGCCCCGTACGGAGACTGTAAGTGGCATCGCTCCGCCCGGTTAAAGTGAGCATATAGTGAATTCTTGAGCAGCTAGCTTACGGTGGGGACGTAGGTAGGTTGGCTGAACTCCAATAACAAATATTGTGTCTGCTCTTTATTTTCTCACATTTTAATTTTTGTACATGCATGTTTAATTATTTATTGCATTGATTATTTTATATACATGCTTTGAATATCTATGGAATTGGTAACTGTTTAGAAAGACCCTAGGTTGTGAAATACTGATCTTGATTTTAGTTTGACCTAGAAGTTTTAAAAGTTTCAATTCACCCCCCCCCCTCTCTCTCTCTCTCTCTCTCTCTCGGGAATACACCATTCCTATCAATATCAGCATCCAATAGTTGGTTTGGAGACATGTTTTGTTCCTATCTTTTGTCCCATATCGCCATTTAATTCTCTTACTTCGAAGTAGAAATACTTGGTTTAAGGCCTGTAATTGATTTAGACTTTATTCACAGCTTGAAAAATATTAGAAAAAGGATGTGAAAGAACCCACATTTTCATGTTTGGCTATTAAGAAAAATGAGAAAATAAAATACAATATATGGTAAATCAATGAAATGGAAGTTGTTACAAAAATAGTAAACCCACTTTTACGCATCATTGACCTGATTTTTATTAATTTCAATAGAATTAGAACAAATTTTACTCTTAATAATATTTGGTATATAAAGAGAAAATTCAGCACAAATGAATTTCTTTCTTAAATTTCCTTTTGTGTTTTGAAGCAAAATTCTTGATTGTTTGTGAGAAGTCATTGCTCCTCATAAATAATTGAAAACTAGCCACAATATATTTGATGACTTAAGGCTGCCCTATTCATTTTCTGAATTTTCACAACAAATCACACATGCAATTCTTTTGAATGAGTGTTTTAGTAAGCATGCGTTATGAATTTTAATGTGCCAACTGATTATTTTCTCTAAGAGTTAAAATAAGATTTTTACAGAGAAATTTTCTAACATAATCTATGCATTTTATAATTGTTGAACTCTTTTCAGATTTCCTCATATTTAGAAAAGACATTGGCCAAGTAAGCACCTCAACAGGAACTTAATTTGTTGAACTTTTTAATAAATGTTATTGGAAATTTTTAAGGAACTTTCTGAAGATATTATTTTCTTATATGAGCTTTCAGTGATTAATCTGGAGGCATGTTCTGCTCCTGTCTTCTACCCATATCACTTTTTAATTTTCTCACTTAGCGCAAATATATATTTGGGCAAACACCAATTCACTGCTTTTCATAAACGATCAAAAATTAGTTACACTATATTTGATGACTTAAGACATAATTCATTTGCTGAATTTTTACAACTAATTAAAATATGCAGTTCACTTCATTTGATGATTGCCCCCATATATTACTATTCTGTATGCACTGTGATCATTAGTGAGCAGACATGCTGTTGATAATCGATTCCAAAGAATCTAAGTGGCAAGCTAATTAAACCACTTCTGCCCTTTAAATTCATAGATTAAACTACATCCAAACAGTCATTAAATTATATGTTCATTCAATTGGTTATCAAGTAGGCTTGTTAAGATGTGGTTCAATATTAAATCCATCAGCACCAAATAAGATGCAGGCTGCAGACTAAAATTTTCACATTATTCTGCAGACATGGCACTTTCTGAACTTTAAAAATGGCTAATTTCTTATGAAGAAAATTCGAAAGTACTAGCTACAGCTCCTAGGAAGTAGCCTGGCAACCCATTGAAACCCAAGCCCTCCTTCGCAGGGACAGTACACATTGCACTAGCTTGAGACAAGAATGTCTTCTAGACTAATGCAAAACCAAGTTTGGGAGTATTGTGATCTGATGGCTGCTACATTTGCTTAGTTTAAGGGGAATATATATTGTCCTCTTGTTATTCTAGCTAGCAACCTATAGGAGATTGAGGCCAAACGATCCATTCCTCTTTAATCAACTAAAAATAATGGTCTTTCAAAGAAGTGCCCATTCAGATTGAGCATCTGGAACAATCAACTTCCACAGAATTATGAATCATAAAAACATCAAAAGACAACGGAAAAATAAACTGTCAATCAAGTTTGGGATATGGGCTTTCAATCCTGCTGCAAATGCTAAACATCAAAAGATATGATAGGGTTAGACATTATGTTACCTCCAGTACTATTAGAACAATAATAGAAAGAGAATATTATATTTGTTGGGGCAATATTCATGCCATGAAGAAAGAAAGCACAAAGAAGAATGCGAGCAAATAATATGAATTCCCTTAGCATACTCCACCAAATGATCCACTTAGAAGGTCCTAGAGTGTATCTATCATGCCTTAAGCAGACCATTTAACAAGTAGCCTACTGATGTTTTGGGATTCCATGGAGCATACAAATGGATAGCATTATACTGGGCAGGATTGCTAAACTACATCTCAGTCATGGAACCTGGCAACTCAATCAACATGGGAAACTTGAGAAACATTTGAAGAAGCAGAGCTTCAATGAGGAACCAAAAAGTTTACTAATTAATTTTTGAAAAATGCTATAACGATAACATAATCAATGCATGCAAGGAGAAGGGAAGCAAGGGCCTGAGCCATGAATTGAACTAGCAAGTGGCTAAACTACAGCTCATGGCTGCACTGTTGAATTGGGCCATTAAGCATTTAAGCCCTATCTTAACAGTGTTCAGATTATGTGAAAATTATCACAAACATTAGAAGCTCATTCATTCTTTAATCAAGTAGGTTTGTTAACAAGGGATTTAATTTAACTAGGGAACCTCCCACATAGAGCTGTATTGTGAATTAAAAAGTACCCATCAAAATCCAAACCAAAATTTGCAGAGACACTAGCCAGTAACAAGGATATCTTATAGACTTTTGAGAACCTGGGCCATGACAGCATGAATACAGTATTAAATTTCTCCACCAATACTCATTACTCTTGGCTTAGGATGGACACTAGAATGACATGAATAAATGTGAAGCCATCTACTAAAAGCGATTCGGTTTTTGGCAAGGGAATTTTCGAATCTATATGACTATTTAATCCTCTGAATGGCTTTGTTTTTAGTGTTGCAAAATAACTTTTCTTACCAGCATTGGGAGCACAATATTTGTAAGATGCCAAGAAAATTGTTTTTTGTTAACCTAATTAACTTTGAAAACACATTACAACGACCTGATCATCTATTTAATCAAAAATTTGAACCAAACAACTTCCACAGAATGATCATTCGTAAACCAATCAAAGAAGATTGATAAATGAACTGCCAATTTGTTAGAGAAATGAAGAATGGCATAACATTAGAACCATGCTTGACATCAACAAATACCAAGTGTTCTCCTTGCAGTACGATGACAAATATGTTCTCCGGCATCCGCTCCCCCTTCTCCCGCTTTAAGGGTGTTAAAGGTTTTACAATTATGCATAATAACACTTGCACATGCACATATGTTTTTAGGTTCAAAGAGGCACTGAACCCATGAAAATTGTATTCTGGTAATTCCTTATTCAATAGGTGTCTTGTTCTGTAAGCCAGGACACTTATTCGGGAAGTGCTTCGAGTCATGGGCTCAAGATTAGTAATTACTCCATTTATTCCCATGGAACTGGTAAGGGAATAATATGAACGACCAAAGCAACGTGTCTACAGAGCCCGCGGCAGGCCTAGTTTTGTCATTGTCCATCCATATGAACATGTTAAGAGCCTTTCATTTAATGAACCATTTTGGAGGCAAGCATTTTAGTTGTACAATACCACAAACAACAGTCACTAATGGGTTTTATCTATTTTTAGGAGCCAAAAATGAAAGGGATTTCTACGGATTCACAAGTCCAAGGAAGTGCTTTCTGCAGAAAGGACTCTTGTTTATGTCCACACTTAGACATCCACTGATTCAAAAATCCACTTAGTTGTTGCTTTTAGAAATTTTTTTGCAAGAAATGAATTATTATAGCTAAAGATGAAGCCAAAAAAAAAAACTTTAACATTGCAGATTTCTCCAAATATAATGACATGAAATAAAGGGCTAGTAACTAAATAACGAAAAACTGATTAAAACATAAAAAATGTAAAGCGAAATCACAATGTTGAGTTGAAATGACTAAAAGCAAGTATGAAAAAAAAAAAAAAAAAAAAAGGATAAAAATAACATTGTTTTATTTTTTATTTTGCTAGGTACCCTCCATTAAGTTGCCACGAACAAAGAACGCCTTCCTTCACATTCTTGGAGGCAAAAATCCTTGCGCTTGAAGTGTTCAAGGAGAAGCGAGCCGTCCACCATGGAGATGAAGAACTTCAAAGCTGCAGTGAGACTCAACTCCATCTTCAGTCTTCAGGTAACTTTTTTCACACACAAACCCTTGAGTTGGGTATCAGCCAGTAGTCCTTTATATAGACTTGGGAATTTGGAAAGGTTTGAATGGGCAGATTTATTACCAGTATTTCAAAAATATTTTCTCATCATTACATTCAATAACTAAGCTGTATTTTCCCCCTTTCTCCTCATCCACATGCATGCATCCACAAAAATTTTCTATTTTTGATCCAGTAATGTAAAAACTTTAATGTGATTATTGATATTTTTCCTCATTTTGAAGAAAATTTTCTTTAAGTGCCTTCTAAAATTAATCAATACATTTTATTTATTAAATTGGTTCAAGTGAAATTTTTAATATTAAGCAAACGTGATTGGCAAGAAAACACCCAACTCAGAAATGCTCAAAATTTTATTCCTCCATGAATGTTTAAGGAAGGATGTGTTCTGAATTTAAATGTGTGTATTATTTTAGAAAAAATAAGAATTTTTTTAAGATAATTCATGAAATATAAATAAGTTCGAGTAAGATTTGTATGAAGAAACTTATAATATAACCTATGCATTTAAAGTATTAGACTCCTTGGCAGATTTTCCCATATTAGGATTTAGGCAAACACATTTGCCAAATAAACATTTGAATAAGAAATTTGTTTTAACATTTTATTTTATTTTTTTGAAGTTTTTAATATATGATATTGGAAAATTTTTAAACAACTTTCTAATTAAAGATATATTTTCTAAATTAGCATTCACTAATTGGTAGTTTGAATTAATACATTGGGTCTAAGACGGATTCATTTGCTAAAATTGATTTAGGCTCTATTTAGATCAATGAGTTTTTTGAAAAAAATAATAATTTATTTTTTGACTTAATGTAATTAAAATTTAAGAAGAATTAAATGTTAATTATAAATTAAATCAAATTTTAATTTTTTAACATTACAACAAATTTGATTTTTTTCTCGCTTTTCACAATAATTACGCATGAATTCTTTTTTTTTTTTCTTTTATTTAGTATTTTTCCAATTAAAAATGAGTTTTATCATTGTTGTTTGGACAACATCACTATCTCTCATAAATGACCAAAAAATAGTATTATAATATAGCATTTAATGATTTTGGTCCTATTCATTTTATGAATTATTACAATTAATTAAATTATGCATTTCACTGGGATCGCTGCACGCAGTTGCTGAGCTCGCCGCACGCAATCACTGCTCATTGTTGTACTTCGGAGTCGTTCTTGCACTTCGTCGCTGAGGTCACCGCACGCCATCGTTGAGGTTCACGCATGCCATCGCTGAGGTCGCCACACGCCATCACTGAGGTCACCGCACGCCATAGCTACATGTCACCGCACGCCGGAGCCGTTCTTGGTTCACCTGCGGCGACGCCTCTACCATCTCTGACCGTCTGCTGTGCTAAGACAGCGAGCTCATGTATTTCTGAGAACAACTCCACTGAAGGGGATCTTGAGATTTGGGAAGAAGGGTAAGTTGAGCCCTAAGTTTATTGGCTCATTTGAGATACTTGAGAAAATTGGGTCAGTAGCCTATCGTCTAACTTTACCGTCATCCCTATTTCGAGTTCATGACGTATTTCATGTTTCTATGCTAAGGAAATACGTCATAGATCCTTCTCATATCATCAGCTATGTAGAATCGGAAGTCAGTGAGACTTTAGCATATGAAGAAGCTCCAGTACAAATCCTAAATAAGAAAGAATAAGAATTGCGCAATAAGAAGATACCACTAGTAAAAGTTCTATGGAAAAACCACGTGATTGAAGAAGTCTCATGGGAACTTGAAGATGAAATCAGACAGAAATATCCCCATTTATTTTATGAATTATAGTATTGATGTATATGCTAAGATGGTAATTTTAATTTGTTGAGTCCAGTGTAATTGTAATGTAGAGCATAGGTTAGGTAGTATTTTGGTTTTGGGGGAAAATCTTTCTTTTATAGTTGTAATCTCCCAGAACCACTCATGTAACCATGGTATTCCTCCGCCACAAGTGAGGGCAGGTAATAAAATAAGTAGACCATTTTATTTTAAGGGATGATGAATTAAATGAACAGTAAATTTCGAGGATGAAATTTTATAAGGAGGGGAGAATGTAGTAACTCGAAGAATAATAGTATTTTAAATAATAAAGAGGGAAAAAAGGAGAAACAGTAACAGAAGGAGGCAGTCGACTTCATCGACAAACGTGGAGAGTTCGTCAATGACAATGAACTTTGGGAAAAATATCCCAATAAATTTTCAGGGCCTTATCGACGAATACAGGGGTTTCGTCGCCGAGGGTACAACAGGACCTCATCGACGAGGGCGAGCTTCGTTGATAAGAAAATATCGAGAGAAGAATTCGGGCTATTCTGAATTTTGTCGATGAAGGGTAAGGATCGTCGAAGAATTTACTTAAGGACTCGTCAACGAGATGACGTGGCTCGTCGACGAAGCCCGCAGTATAAATATCCCTAAACTCATTTTAATCACCAAAAATCAACGCCACTCTCTTCTCTCTCTCTCTTTCTCCTACGGCCCCTCCCTCTTTCCTCTTCCATTTCGGCCCCGTTAGTCATTGGAGCGACGATCTAAAGCCACCACAACGTTCCTAGTAGAGTTCTCTTCAAGTCTGCTGGAGCAGATCGTTAGTGAAACGAAGTTGGAATCCATCCCAAATTCAAGGTAAGACATTTTAGTCAATTTTTGGCCTTTTGACAACTATAGAAAATGATGTAGGCAAGGACATACTGATATTTTGTTCTAACAAATGTTATGTTCAGGGTGTTGTGTAAGAAGCCCTACGGGTGTTAGGCCAGTATACCATAGGGGCTTTCCAGTAGTCAGGTAAGGGAAATATGCTATGTTAGGTAATTTTAAAATGATTTTTAGTATGAAATGTATATTTTTACCAGTTTATTATTCATAGTAGAACATTATACAATTTATTAAATTATGAATATTATGTATTAAAGTATTGTGTGGCTTGAGAATATGCAAATAGTACGAAAGTATGTTTTACAGTTTTCAGTACCATGATTATACGAATTTTATTACCATGATTATATAGTTTTCAGTATTATGATTATACAGTTCTTAATACCATGACGTACAGATTACAGTTCAGTTCAAAGATACAGATGATACAATTACAGTTCATTACAGTTTATTTCATTGTCATGGTTAATACAGTTATTTTAGAATCATGGTAAATCAAATAATTGTATATAGAAATGTATTATATAGTATCAGACCCTGTAGGACCATACAGTTATCGAGCACGGTACCATAGCTACAGATATTTCAGTTATGAGTGCAACCACCTATTTAGATAATACGTGGTAGTAGGTCGATCGTATAGTGCCCTAGACGTGGACAGGCTCCCCATCAGATATGGGTTGAGGAGGGCAGATCAGACCGAGGGAGTATAGTGGTTTACCCTGGTCTGTCAGTCAGGGTAGATCCTGCTTACGAGCCGCACAACCCTGTCATGAGGGGTTAAATCATGACACAGTGATCCACAGAAAAGTTTTTAGTTACTATTATGTATATACAAGTTTACAGAGACATAGAATATACTTATGTACATTAGAAGTATTTTGAATAGTAACCTAAAATATTGATATGTTAAGCAACACGGAAAGGGTGGTGGTTTTATTACTTGTACTGTATTTTCAGATTCAGTTATATGCGTTCATACAGAAACAGATTTTCATGGTATAGTACTTATTTGCCACACACTAGTAATAACATATTTCGTCTTACTGAGCGTTGGCTCATCCTAATTACTTTAACATTTTTTAGGTGATTCAGGTAGGCGAGCAGATCAGGCTCGCAGATAGAGGGGCCTCAATAATGCCCTGATATTAGAGTGAGTATTTTTGGGAGTATTTTGTATAGCTCTAGCCAGTTGAGGGTATTTTGGGGAACAGCCGTACATGTATATTTTGGGAAACCATTTAGCACTCTGATATTGTGTATATATTTACATATGGTTATGTTTATTCAAGTTGTTTTGATTGTTTCAAAGACACATGACATTAGTTCTCGAACCTAAGCAATCATTTCCATCCGAATTTGTGAGGTACCTTTGTGGTTCACGACATGATTTCCAAACCTGTGGTAGTAATTTTTCCAATCAACTAGGAAATTTTACACCTCGCTCTGTAAGTCTATGAATTGGCCTCAGAATCCATGCATCTATGTAAATTCATATATTCTCTTTTGTAAGGGTTTTTGTTATATAAGTCCTAGTCCAAAATAAGTGTCTTTTATCTTTATAGATTTGTTACAAAAGAACAATAAAAGACATGTCTTTTATCATCTTCAATGGCAAACCTATAAAGAGGGGCAGTTGTAGACACCCTAATTTGTTTAGGGGTCTTATATTACAAGAAAAAAAAATGCTGAAAAGAAAAAATGAAAGTGGGCTAACAATCTTGAGTCTTTAATTTGGACTCGCAAAAAAAAATAAAATAAAATAAAAATAAATCAAAGACATGTACAAAAATCAAAATTTAAAATTGATTTGCCAATAAAGCTTGATTGAAAAATAAATTTGATTAATCAACTTGATTTAACAAATTAGTTTTATTTTCATTGTTTGATTTGAATTTGATTGATTAATCAAATCAAAACTTGATTTAGAAAATTAGTTTTATTTTGATTGTTTGATTTGAATTTGATTGATTAATCAAATCACTCCTCGAGCCTATAAATAGAGAAATTTGGAAGTAATAAGAAAAATACAAGAAGAGAGGAGAAGGAAAAAAAAATTGTGTTAAGAAAGAGAGGGAAAAAAAAGTGTTTTTAACTGAACATTTAGGATTGGAGTTGCTTGCGCAGTCAGCTTGTCATAGACTATCGGATAGTGAATTCTCGTCTAATTGAGCTGATATTTTGTAGGTGGTGCCTAACTCATCCTTCACTCTAGACGGTCCGATTGTCATTTGGAGATCGAAAATGTTGGTTTTGGGGCTTGGACAACAACCTCATTGCAGCAACAGCTTCAAGATTGCAGGTGCCTGCGCAATCAACTTGATCTAGACGATCGGGTGGTAATTTCTAGTCAGATTCTGCTGAAATAGTTACAAGACTCACCCTTCTTAATTTGGATCGGCTAGATTTTTATTTGGAGCTTTTAAACTATGGTTTTGTGCCTTGGATATCAGCCTCATGGAAGTAGTAGCTTTAGGATTGGAGGTGCCTGTGCAGTCCTATTTATCTATACAATTGGATGGTGATTTTTCATCTTATTGAACTGAAATTTTTACAGGTTGTGCATGACTCATATATATATATTTTTTTCAAAGAACATATACATTCATTTGGGCAAAACTTGTTTGAAAGCAAAACCCTAGGTTCTCCTGTTATTCTTTTAAAAATATTTTTTTGGAAGAAATATTTATTAGGGTTCAAATCTTTGAAGAACATTATTATACACATCATTTTCAAAGATTATAAAATACTTTGGAGAAAAATATCCATAATCAACTGAGCTCTTATTTCATATCATACGTGAGTGCATTGTGCTTCAATTTGTACATCTCTACTTATTTTAGAAGCAATTTGTTTGTATGAAAAATATTAATATCTTTGTATTCTAGGCGTGACTTGAAGAGGAAGACTTGCCCTGTAGGGAGTCCCAGTTTGGCTCGAACCCGGTTAAGAGAGTTAAGATTTGCACCATCTTGTAAAGTGTACAATTTAGCTCAGCCTGGTAATTGAGCTGAGGTGTCTCCGCCTTTTAAGGAGAATTGGTTGTGATTTAGCCCCGTAATGAGCTTTTGAGTCTCCACCCTGTAAGGAGAGTATAAGTGGCATCGCTCCGCCCAGTTAAAGTTAGCATTTAGTGAACCCTTAAGCTGTTGGTTTAAGGCAGGGACGTTGGCAGGATTGGCCGAACCCTGATAACAAATATTGTGTCTGCTCTTTATTTCTCACATTTTAATTTCTATACAAGTATGTTTAATTATTTGTTGTCTTGATTATTTTACATACATGCTTTGAATATCCATAGAATTGATAACTTCTTAGAAAGACCCTAAGTTGTAAAATACTGATCTTGATTTTAGTTTGACCTAGAAGTTTTAAAAGTTTCAATTCACCTTCCCCCCTCCCCCCCCCCCCCCAGTGCTTGCGAATACACCATTCCTTTTAATTGGTATCAGAGTATCATTACAAAAAGCTCAATATCTTGTGTTAAAGATAGCAATGGCTCTTGCTAGTATATCCCCATTCAGTGAGGGACGATCATAGGTCAGGCCTCCAATATTTTACGGTACTGATTACACCTTGTGGAAACTGAGAATGAGGATTTTTATAAAATTCGTGGACTGGAAGCATAGTAGGTGATAGCTAAAGGAATTTGTATGCATGTAAATGAAAATGATATTAATTTAATGCATGCAAATTCACATGTCATGGATTTACTTTATTGCACTTTAGATTTTAATATTCTTCTTGAGATTATGACATGTAAATGTGCAAGAAATATTTGGGAAGAACTGGATAGGATATATGGAGAGACCCAAGAGAAGGAGACCACCACTCCTGAAGAATCATGCTCAAATGATCTAGAAGTGGTGAACCGTGAACTAAGTACTTTAGTCGAGGAGGAGGTATATGTATCTCAATCTCCTTTATCAAATGATTCATTTGATGCTTATTATGATGATTTTTGTGCTGAAACCTGTTATATACCATGTAATGAATCATTTGATATCTCTTGTGATAATGTTGTTAATGATTAATGCACTAATTCGTGTGATGTTTCTTGTGATAAATCTTTCGATTAATCATGTAATGTTTTAAATGTTGAGTGCATGCCTTCGCATGGAAAACTAGAAAAGGACTTATTTAAAATGCATAAGTTTCTAATTAGAATATCTAAGCTTAAAACTTTCTTGAAATAGTTAGAATATCTAAGCTTAAAACTTTCTTGAAAAATGAAAATAAAAGGTTAGCAAAACAATTAGAAGATCTAAACGATTATCTTGCTATCCATGAAAAGAGAAAGATTGAGAAAGTTTTGAAAATTACCTACTTAGAGGATGAAATGAATGATCATTCCAGAATATCATGCAAATCCAAAAATAAAAAGAATGATCATGATAAACCCTTTATAGTTAAAGCGAAGATACTTTCAAAAAGGGTTCATGTTTTCTTTATCAAACCTGCAGTCATGCCTCGTCAAGTAAAAATGGAACAAATAAGCAAATTCCTTCACATGCACATAAAGTCTGCATATATTATAAAAGGAAAGGCATGTCTGGTTTATTTGTCTTTTTAAAAGTGTCAGAGGCTTGGATAAAAGGATGATATGGGTGATCATAAAAGCAAACCCCTTAGGACCAAAGCGAGAATGGATTCCAATAGGTAGTAGATAATAGCTTAATTTTTGTTAGTCCTTAGGATTACGGGTAGTGATGACTAAAGGCTTGGGAAATGGTGTGTGTTTAATTTACCTAATCTTAGCTTTTGTTATACCAAGTATCTTTGAAAATCAAGCCAATATGAAATCTCAAGTAAAATATCCAATATGAACTTAATGCATATATATCATAAAGATTGGTTAAAATATAAAATTATTGGCAATAGCATGCAAACTTTAGAACTGAAAAGGAATGAATTATTATTTGCTTAAATGGGACGCTAGTCCCACCATCACTCCTATCATTCCTCTAAAATGTTCAAAGTAAAGGTTGAGAGCATATCTAGCTAAAATATCTAGAACCCTATTTTTCTAAGATATAAACCATAAATCATTATCTTGTATAATATCTCAAAAGCATGCTCATCATGATAAATCCACTTCTAAATAGATAAGGCATCTTTGCTTGGTAAATAATTCTTATTGCTTAACTCACGCTTAAATATGAATATCTTAAGTTAAGCATATTCTTGTCCATTGCAAGAGCCTAGGTATTAGGGAATCAATCTTTCTATATATCATTATATACCCTAAGCTCACTTCTAAACATAGAAGTCTTGATTAAAATTTTAGTCATCACTCTAGGCTTAAGCATTGTTGATCATAAATTCCTAATTTTTAAAGTACATATTAAAAATAATCCTTCTTGATCAAATTAGGGGTTTCTTCCAAGGGAATCGAGTTAAATCAAAATTATTCCCTTTGTGCTTTAAATGCAAAAATTTCCTAATTTCGATTTAGGCAAAGTTCTCCTCCATAGGAAACCTTTGCCAATTCACGACCACATTCAACAAAGACTCTACCTATCCCTTAGTTCGTATCCTCGTTCCATTTTGTGATCATATTCAAAGGATACCCTCGTACTGCAATAGATTTGTAATAACCAAAGAGCGTGGTTTAATAAAGTCCATATACTCCTAATTTCTCTTTGCCCAATCCATTTGGACATATTCGCTAGCATGAAAATATTCCGACTATTGCCCACTTGTGCTCATTTCTGAATACTATTCTAAATCCTTAAGAGTATTTATCCTTTACTTCTCTCCCAAGCTTTCAAATTTTAAATCAAATCCTTTAAAGCTTCATATTCTTATAATGAACTTGAATGGCTAAGATGGTTGCACTAGGTTTCAATCTAGATGACAGTTCAAAGTTCAAAGAAACCTATGCACGAGCTATTAAATCTGAAAGCCACTCAAACTTGAGCCTCTCACATATTGAAATTCATAAGAAAAGAGGCAAATGTAGGCTTTTGACCCTAAAGAAGTATTTCATGTGACTTTTTGGTCCTCTAAGCCAAGGTATATGAAGTCAAGCTTAAATCATTGAAAAATCTAAAGCACTTGGCTAAGAAATTAAAAGATGAAAAAGGCATATAATTGTGATGAGTGATAGTACATAACTTAGGGGGAGCATTATCTTCAGAGTTCTATAAATTAAATGCTCTCATAATCTATTTTTATGCCCATATGTCTATATAATAACAACATTGTAGCACACTGTCCATATTACACCAAATGCTTAAATTACTTTGATGGATAGTGATTTGATATCATCTGGTATTGTGAACTATTATTGATTGTACTGATTGAAAATATTGGATTGTATGGAACATCATATGCAAGGTTGTTGCAGAATTGTATGATACTTGCATGCTTGTATGGAACGCCACCTGCATGGCAGATGCAGTGATGTAAATTGCATGCTAGTAGTGGATCTAGGTTGTTGCATGCTTAAAATGAATTATTTGCTGAAAACAACAAAATTTCAGGTACAAGTTTTATAGAAAAATGTCCAATTTACAGACGGCATACTATCAAAATTTTCATTAAAATTTTCCCAAAAATGAAACCATATACTAAGATGATTATGATAAAATAAATATTAAAATGCTTTTGAAAGGATGAGTGAAAGTTAAATGAATATTAAATTTCATCCTTACATAATCATGGCATATTCAAGGGAGTTGAGCTTCATTCCTAGTAGTAAGAGCATAAAAGACTCACATGCATCACTTCACTTTTTGAATATTGAGGTTCTTCTAAAAACCTCGAACCTCATATCTAGCTCTTAAAAGCTTTATGAATAGATATGGAGTGTTCATGGTTATGTGCACTATGTCATGCCTTAATACTTTTTTTTTTCTCCGATGCATTTGTGGCCTATAGGGACGACCATACTGATCAAAATATAGTTGATAAATTATCAGTATAGTTAATTTAAAAGATTTAAAATTGTGGCTTATACTTCTAGGCACAGTGAAATTAGTCTTTAACTAGTATAAGCAGTTTATTTCATCTAAGCTTGAATTCAAATTGAAAGAGGGAGCATCTAAAAATAAATCTCCATCTTGTTTTGCTCACCAATAATTTTAGCTTAGATCTAAATTGAACTTAATGTGGCATGTGTATTAAAGTATGATAAGTTTTCGTTGAAAAGTTTAAATTTAAATATGATGTTCTGCCATAATCATTTGGTGTGCCATATGATCTTGCATTTGAATTGTCTATCCTTAAGATTCATATGGTTGTTTTTTCTTGTTATATTAGGAATGTCCTTAATTGCTAAATCAGAATAATGATGCTTGCTTGAGCCCTACATTAAAGTTTCTTTTTCAGCAAGCATCGTCCCCAGTACTTTTCGAAAATATTAAAGAGGGAACATTTTTTTTTTTAATGTTTTATGGCAAGAAATATTTTCAAAACTAAAATTCATTATCTCTTGCCTTATTATTTATATATACATTTTTTGCATAACTGGTTCAATGATTACGTATGAAAATGTATACAAACTTGTTAAACTGAATTCATACTCAAACCTACTCTTTGCTATCATATGTCGCATGTTCTAAACTCTAATTTTTTGCAGGTCTTATGTATTGTTTGAACTGCAATGATTTGAGGATAATTTTAGTCTAACCATGTTTGTCATGCCATTTTAATTTTTTAATGATCATTTATACTATTGTGTGTGCACAATACAAAATGTTTTAAAATAGTTTTAAATTTTCTTTTTCTAGGCCCAAATCTTACACCAAATGGAGGGAGAGTTTTTTTTTTTTTTCCTAAGAAAATTAAAAATTATTTTAACAAGTGGGAGTTCTCTTTTAAGCTAATTTTCTTTATTCCTCAAAATTGTTTTTGTACTTAGCTTAGCCCTTTTTCTTATGTCAAAAAGCGGGAGAATTTTTATTGAGCGAAATGTCGAATAATTGGAAAATATTTGTTTAAGGGGGATTAAAAAGGGGGTTAAATGTCTAAGCTATAATGCATTATGTATCTTTGTTTTAATGATAAAAATAAATGCATAATTTATCTAGAATGTCTTATTTAGTGAATATGCGTGAGTTATATTGTTTATTTTTAAGATATGCATATTCTTATGGGGAGTCTTTTCAGGCTGAACCCATTTTACTCTGATGCATTTGTCATCATCAAAAAGGAAGAAATTATTAACTTTTCGAGTCTGAACCCTATTTTGATGCTAACAAAACACTTGTTTCTCATGTGTGTGCCTAGTACTTGGATAGGTTGATATTTCAGCTCACACATAAGGACAAGGGAAATGGAAGCCATATGGGACTTAAAAACCACCTCATTTTGGCATATTCCATTAAAGATCAAAAAGCAAAGAAGAAGACATGTTATTTTTATTTGTAATGCATTTAGTTTTTATATTTGGTCTGTAATAATGTATGGCTTGCATGATATGATTAAAAGCTCAAACAACCATAGACTGACTATAGGAAACCTAAAATTTAATCAAAAATCCTTTTGATAAAAGCTAAAACCAAACAAGGGTTTTTGAAATATCTTTAGGGTCAAAATCAAGGCTAATCTTGGGCGTTAAATGACCTCGATCGACTAACCCTTACTAGTTAAAGCCAGCTCAGTCGACCGATCATGCCATAGGCCAAAAGTCAAAGTTTGATCAGGCTCAATCGATCGACCACTTTTGAATTAAGTTTACAAAGTTGACTGACCTTAGAACTTGGCTTTTTTGCATTCCTCAGCCAACCGACTTTTTAGAACCAAACAGCCCCAATCGATTGACACTATTTTCTTAGCCAACCAGCTCTTGTGGACAACCGACCAAACTAATGAAGGGTACAAAATCACCTTTGGCTAGCCAAATAGCCATTTGCTTAGTGACTCACTCGAAAAGTGAGCATATCGAAAGATATCCAAAGTATAATAGTTCTGTCATGTAATATTTAGCCCAAATGTCAGATCGTCTCTTCAGGGAATGCGGTTTAATCTCAAATTTTACGTATTTCCGATCGAAAATAAAAAGTTACTGAATTCAACTCAGATTTGGGTTTTCTAGATTGTTTGACATTTCTTTTAACAAATTAAATGAACATGCAAATTAAATCCTAATCCTAACATGCACTAAATTTAATAATGAGAAACAGAAAATCCTACGTCTAATCAGGCAGACATTGAAACACGCGTTGAACTTCAGGATAAAAACTAAAGGCGAGAACTTTCCTGCTTAATTAAAACATGTAAAACAGAGAACGCAACTAATCACAATTTTGAATAACACTGATTTAAGTGCAATCAAGTACTGAAACAAAAATCCAAAACTTCAAGAACTAAACCATAAATGGAACATGGAAAAAATAAGACTTAAATAATATTAAACTAAATCGAACTCAAGCAAAATTTAAATCCTAAGAAGATTTTTTTTTCTTTTTTATTTTTTCTCTTTTTTTTTTTCAATAAACTAAACTGAACTTTAATTGATTAACAATTAATGCAAGTAAAAAAATTTAAATCTAATGCTACTATTAATTTATAAGAAGAAGAAAATAACTAATTTAAATAATAGCATTCAAACAAACTTTAGAAATTAAAACTTTAAATAAACATAACACCCAAGTAAGCTTCAAAAATTAAAACTTTAAATGAAATTCCACCCACAAAATACAATTATTCGCTCAATGAAAAAAAACAAGAACAATTAAAACTAGAAGAAAAGAGAAGAAATAAGGAAGAAAGGGAGAGAGAGAGAGAGAGAGAGAGAGAGAGAGAGAGAGAGAGAGAGAGAGAGAGAGTTATCAAGTAGCAGATTGTGGCTCCAGCAGGCTGCTATGGCTTGGGTGGAAGGTGGAGGAGCAGCCAACAGTGCAAGGGAGGAGCTTCGGGTCTTCATGGCATGACAGGAGTAGGGAGTGGTCGGTTGTCTCCACTGGGACTGCTGGTAGTAGCTGGGAGGCAGGACACAGTAAGGGCAACAACCGTACATAGGAGGCTTGGGTTCTCGAGTTCCTTGAGATATAATCGCAACAGTTGGAAGTTTGGATGGCCACCGCAATAGAGAGCTCGGGTTCCTTGAGCAACAGCACAGCATGGCAAGAGAAGGAAGCAGAGAGCTCGGCTGGTTCAGCAGCAACCGAGAAAGAGCTGGAGAAAGAGCTTGCAGATGGCAGAAGAAGGAGAAAGTAGTAGGGAGTGTTGCAGCAGACAGAAAGCACAGCAACAGGGAGCATGACAGAGAGACATAGGAGCTCGGGTAGACAACAGGGGAACCGAGAGGGAGAGAAGTAAGGGAAAGTAAGAAAGGGAGAATTGCTGGAAAAGAGAGAGAGAGAGAGAGAGAGAGAGAGAGAGAGAGAGAGAGGAATAGAAGGGAAGACCGGGAAAGGGAGAGAGTGTAGAGAGTTAGAGGGTTGCAACAGGAGAAGTGTAGAAGAGAATAGAGTTAGGGAGCTGGGAGGAAGAGAGAAGGGAGAAGGGAGAGAAGGGAAAGGGAAGAAGTGTTGGGAGAGATATCAATAAACAATCACAGAAGAATAATTCTTCTACCTGTATGCAAGCAAATACAGCACTATATACTTAAATGTAAAATATCAATAGGAAATAGAATAAAGCTCAAGTGTAGAATTCACCAATATCCTTCTTAGAAGAGGATTAGCAGTAGGAATTGAAAGGAAGAAGGATCAACACTTCAGAGTTCTCAGCAAAAGAATTTTCCAATGAGTGAGCAAGAGAACTTAGGAAGAACAAGAATGCTTTCAGCTTCTCAAAATAGATTTTTCAATTCTTGGTTTTTTTATTTGTTTTGAAAAACCATGTATTTATAGGCTTTCAAACTTGCAAAAGTTTCCTTAAGGAATTTCCCTATTTATTAGAATATTTAAGGTTCAAACGGCTATAATTTAAAACATTCGAATTTTAAAAATTTGCCCGTTGAACAATTTTTAAATGTTTGACAGCAGTGACCTTATTTCAGTGTTTTGGCCATAACTTTTTCTGTATAACTCCAAATTATGTGATCTTGGTGTCAAACGAAATCTAAGAGAAAATCCTACAACTTTAGTGTTTATCACTATTTAAAATAATGAGTTCTTGATAGAGAAAAATTCACCTCAATGCGGCTGTATAAAAACTGACAGCATTTGGGAAAAAACTCTTTTTGGTGCTCTTTATTCCAAAAATGATTTTAACCTTTTTAAAATAATTTTTGACCTTATAAAAATATTATTCAGGTATTTTAAAAAGTATCTAGGTCTAAGAAGTTAACCTAAGAGCTTCAAAATATTTCAAATGATATTTTAAACATTAAAGCACTTACATGAGACTTCTAAAATATTAACATTCTAAGTTCTGGATTCTTCATGCTTTGTCCTTTGATTGAATCCATCTTTTCTTCAAACTTCCATATTCTTTAAGCTTTCTTACTTTGCCTTTCTTTCGATCTTTTGACTTTGATATACCTTGGCTTTCAACAACTTATTCATGTCTTCATGTTCTTCAACAAGTAATTCATGTCTTGGCTCATTTAAGCTTCATTTGATCCTTGTGAGCACTTTAACCTTGCTTCCATCATATTTGATCCTTGTGGGCACTTTGACCTTACTTTCACATATATGAATCCTGAAATATCATTACTCACACAATTACATTAAATTTCACTTGTTTGCTAGCATCAAAACAAGATAACAAGATTTTAAGCCTTGTAAGGCCAACAAGGACATTGGCCAAGTAAGCACCTGAACAGGAACTTAATTTGTTGAACTTTTTAATAAATGTTATTGGCAATTTTTAAGGAACTTTCTGAAGATATTATTTTCTTATATGAGCTTTCAGTAATTAATCTGGAGACATGTTCTGCTCCTGTGTTCTAACCCATATCACTATTTGATTTTCTCACTTAGCACAAATATATATTTGGGCAAAGACCAATTCATTCGCTGAAATTGATCTTTTCATGTGAAGAAATCCACCTTTTTCATGTTGGTTAACAATTCAATGGGCAAACTTTGGACTTTATACATAATTAATGCATTATTTTTCTTAATATTTAAACATAGTAGTACAATTAGTCATTCTTAATACATTTTGTGTAGAGAGAAAGTAAAGTGGAATTGATTTCCTTCTTATTTTCTTTTCTATTCCTCTTTTCTAAGTAAAATCCTTCATTGTTGTGGGAAGTCGCTGCTTTTCATAAACGATCAAAAATTAGTTACAATATATTTGATGACTTAAGACATAATTCATTTGCTGAATTTTTACAACTAATTAAAATATGCAGTTCACTTCATTTGATGATTGCCCCCATATATTACTATTCTGTATGCACTGTGATCATTAGTGAACAGAAATGCTATTGATAATTGGTTCCGAAGAATGTAAGTGGCAAGCTAATTAAACCACTTTGCCCTTTAAATTCATAGATTAAACTACATCCAAACAGTCATTAAATTATATGTTCATTCAATTGGTTATCAAGTAGGCTTGTTAAGATGTGGTTCAATATTAAACCCATCAGCATCAAATAAGATGCAGGCTGCAGACTAAAATTTTCAAATTATTCTGCAGACATGGCACTTTCTGAACTTTAAAAATGGCTAATTTCTTATGAAGAAAATTCAAAAGTACTAGCTACAACTCCTAGGAAGTAGCCTGGCAACCCATTGAAACCCAAGCCCTCCTTCGCAGGGACAGAACACATTGCACTAGCTTGAGACAAGAATGTCTTCTAGACTAATGCAAAACCAAGTTTGGGAGTATTGTGATCTGATGGTTGCTACATTTGCTTAGTTTAAGGGGAATATATATTGTCCTCGTGTTATTCTAGCTAGCAACCTATAAGAGATTGAGGCCAAACGATCCATTCCTTTTTAATCAACTAAAAATAATGGTCTTTCAAAGAAGTGTCCATTCTGATTGAGCATCTGGAACAATCAACTTCCACAGAATTATGAGTCATAAAAATATCAAAAGACAACTGAAAAATAAACTGGCAATCAAGTTTGGGATATGGGCTTTCAATGCTGCTGCAAATGCTAAACATCAAAAGATATGATAGGGTTAGACATTATGTTAGCTCCTGTACTATTAGAACAATAATAGAAAGAGAATATCATATTTGTTGGGGCTATATTCATGCCATGAAGAAAGAAAGCACAAAGAAGAATGCGAGCAAATAATATGATTTCCCTTGGCCTACTCCACCAAATGATCCACTTGGAAGGTCCTAGAGTGTATCTATCATGCCTTCAGCAGACCATTTAACAAGTAGCCCACTGATGTTTTGGGATTCCATGGAACATACAAATGGATAGCATTGTACTAGGCAGGATTGCTAAACTACATCTCAGTCATGGAACATGGCAACTCAATCAACATGGGAAACTTGAGAAACATTTGAAGAAGCATAGCTTCAATGAGGAAACAAAAAGTTTACTAATTAATTTTAGAAAAATGTTACAACGATAACATAATCAATGCATGCAAGGAGAAGGGAAGCAATGTCACGAGGTAAGCTTGTTCAGGGCATTATGCTTGCCTGTGACCGCTTATCTCGTGTGCTTGGGATGGGTTTCCATCATGTAAATATTAGTGTAGGGTTATTTTCTGCTAGTAGAGTCTTTGTAAGCCAAATAAGGCAGTATGACTCATCGGTCACTTTGATGTTTCCTAGTGTCAGGATGATAATTACATAAAAACCTCTTTAGGGAAGGGTGAGTGTTCATCAGTCATTGTAAAACTCACTAGCAATTGTCAACGTGCTTAGCCTACTTGCCTCCCTCGCTAAGTACAACATGTCAACAGAGGATTTGTTAATGAATTACGTTTGCTTCAATGTTTACTGCTTACTTGCCACGACTTTCATGAATTGATTACTATTTCCGTTACTATCTGAATGAATGTTAATGAAAGTGCTTTGTGGATGAATGTTGGTAAACGATAGGCTAGCTAATTAAGCAAGAGTGCTTTAGCTAGCACCACACCACCCTGCACAAGGGTGTCAAAATAGTCGGACCGTGACATTTGGTATCAGAGACAAGTCGGTGACACTTGGTGAGAGCCCAAGGTTGAGTTGCTACGTGAATTCAGTTACCTTCGTTGTGGGATTTTGGAAGTTTTGGTAATTGACCATGGCACCAAACAATGCTGAAAGACTTAGTGCACTGGAAGCACAGGTTGAAGACACAACCAACAATATGGCCAACGAGATGGCCCAATTGAGGGGACTTGTTGATGAAGTGATGGGATCACAGCATCATCAAGCAAGTTTGACAAGTGAAATGTCAGAGGACTTTTGCCACACAGTGGAAACTTTGCAGGCCTGAATGGCAGATCTGGATGAAAAGATGAATGTGATGGTTCTTGCTATAGGGAACTCCAACACTCCGGCAGTTAGCAAGACCAAGGTGCCAGAACCCAGGACGTATGGGGGTGCCCGAGATGCCAAGGAGTTAGAAAACTTCTTGTTTGATGTGGAGCAGTACTTTCGCGTTGTGAGGATGGCCTCAGAACAGGCAAAGATGGATACTGTGACCATGTACTTGATTGGTGATGCCAAGCAGTGGTGGCGTACCAAGTACAAATAAATTGAAAATGGAAGTTGTGTAATTGATAGTTGGGCAGACTTGAAGAGAGAGCTCAAGGCCCAATTCTTTCCTGAGAATGTTGAGAATAATGCAAGGAAAAAACTGAGAGATCTCAAACATACGGGGCCGATCAGCGAATATGTGAAAGAATTTTCTGCTTTAATGTTGGATATTCGAGATATGTCAGAGAATGACAAGTTGTTCTATTTTCTTGAGGGGATGAAACCGTGGGCAAGAACTGAACTTCATAGGCAAAGGGTTCAAGACTTGTCAACTGCACAAGCGGCTGCAGAGCGCTTGACTGACTACGCTGGTAATGATATTGCTTCGTCCAAACGGTTTGGCGAAGAGGGAAACAGTGGAAAGTCTTTCAAAGAATGGCAAACCCAAAAGTGGGGGAGCCGACTCTAAATCATCAACCTCAAAGGAAGCTTCGTCGTCTCAAGGGTTCAACACACCCAAGGGAAAGGGTAAACTTGAGTGTTTCTTGTGTCAAGGTCCTTATAAAGTTTTTGAGTGCCCTCACAAAGCATCACTTAATGCTTTACAGGCTTCCATTGTAGAGCAGGCAGTGGAAGACGATGGGGAAGAGGATCATGCCTCGAGGGTGGGTTCAGTGCGGTTGGTGAACACATTGGAAAAGCAGGCAAAAACACCAAAAGTTACACGAGCAAAAGGGTTAATGTTTGTGGACTTGAAGATAAATGGGAAGAGTACTCGCACTTTGGTGGATACGGGAGCTACTCATAATTTTGTTTCACAGTTGGAAGCATGGAGACTCAACTTATCCTTAGAGAAGGATATAGGACACAGGAAAGCAGTTAACTCTGTAGCCCAGCCTACTCTAGGAGTAGCCAAGCAAGTGGCTATAAAGCTTGGACAGTGAGAAGGTCATGCGAATTTCACAGCAGTGCCATTAGATGACTTTCCAGTCATTCTAGGAATGGAATTCCTAAGGGGGACGAGGGCAGTGCTGATGCCTTTGGTTGGTTCCCTGTGTCTGATGGGAGATCACTCGTGTATGGTGTAAGTCGTTGCAACGAAAGGAGATGACGGGAAGTCCCTTTGAGCCGTACAACTCAATGAAGGATTGGGTAAGGGTGAGTAGACACGTCTAGCCACGGTGGTGGTAGACAAAGAAGTAGGCCAAGAGCTAGAGCCTATGACCATCCAAGCAGTGTTGGATAAGTATAAGGAGGTGTTGCCAGATAGGCTACCTCACAATTTGCCTTCACGACGGACTGTGGAGGATGAGATCGAGTTGTTATTAGGAGTGAAACCACCTGCTAAAGGGTCATGTCGGATTGCGCTTCGAGAGATAGTAGAGTTGGGGAAACAGCTTAATGAATTGGAAGCGGGATGTGTTCGCCGTTCCAAAACTCCGTTGGGAGCATCAGTGTTGTTTTAGAGGAAATATGAAGAGCATCTATGGAAGGTGTTCGACATAATGAGGGGAAATAGTCTGAAGGTGAAGAAGGAGAATTTCTCTTTCGCTCGGCAGAGCAACAAATTCCTTGGTCAAGTGGTTGAACAAGGTCGTATCCGGAGGGGTATGGAGAAGGTAAGGATGATTCAAGAATGGAAGATCCCCACGATAGTGAAGGAGTTGCGTTCCTTTCTTGGCCTTACTAGATACTGCAAGAAGTTCGTTGAGGGGTATTCATGGAGAATGACTCCAATGACAGAACTACTGGGAAGGTATTATTGGCCGCACACGCAGGTTGATGTGGTTGATTATACCCAAACTTGTCTCACCTGCCAACAAGACAAGGGGGAGCGAAAGAAGTAAGGTACTTTCATGGCCACACCAAAGTACTGTTCGGCAGAGGGGACGACACAATTGTTCCTTGTGACTATTGTGAGATATTGGGGTTTTCCCCAAGTTATTATTTATGACCGAGATTTAATGTTTACTGACAACTTCTTGACAAAGTTTTTCAGGATATTCAAGTCACATCTTGACATCTCTTTGAGTTATCATCGACAGACAGATAGATAGATGAAGAGATTCAGAGAGCTACTTGATGAGTACTTGTTACGTATGCATCATGATAATTAATGAGCAGAAATGCATATGCAGACCAACAAATGCTTTTTTCTTTTGTTTTTGTATCAATTTTAAGTTTACAAGCAACTCGTTTTTCATTCTACAACCCTTTCTACTAAACCTTCAATATAAATGTTCTAAACTTTAATGATTCGAATATCCCTAAAAGAAGCAAATACATGATTTTCTCATGAAGATTATACATTAGTTTTACAAAAGTCATGCACTAGCTTAAATGAAACCTTGAAACCTATTTTACTACATAGTTTTGGCAACATCCACACATGTGTACGCCTTTTATAAGTATAGATTAGTATGTGATGTAAGACAAGAAGCAATACCTTGGGAAGATCTTTGTTGGACAATACTTAAGAAGAATTGGATCAAGGAATGTTGTGTTTAGTTACTATTTATTGTTGTGTGTTCAGTATTAATTAGTATAGCATTATGTGTATTTAGGGGGGGTTGTGTTTATTATTTGTGTAAAAAAGGGGTTTGTTTGTAATCCATGTATTTATATGGGTATGTGTGTAATTTTATGTGTTTAGACTTTCTTATAAAAAAGTGTTTGAAAACCACGTTATAGGCAATTGTTGATGAATTTGAGTTGAACTGAAAGTGAGATTTCCTCCCTCGTATCTCCCCTCTCCTGCCTTCCCCCTCCTTCTTCTCCTCTAATTTTTCCATGGCTACAAAACCTTCATGCTACTCCTACATCATTTTGCATCAAACCTCAAATTTGATTTCCCTACTCCCATTTCAGTCCAACCATTTTCCCTTCATTCTTCTCATTTTCCCTTCTTCTTCCCCCTCTCTTCTTTTTCTTTCTTTTCTCTGCTCTGATATCCTATTTCGGCCCCAATCCCCTATTGCCCGGCAGCATTCTACCTTCTTTCTTCTTCTTTGTTTCGATTCTCCTTTTCTCTATTTCTCTCCTCGTATCTCTCAATTCTCTTTCCTTTCTTTTTTGCTGATCTCAACTATCCTTTATACTATGATTCTCAATTCTTTTTCCTCTTCTCACCTTGCTCTCCTTTCTTCTCTATTTTCATCTTCATTCTATGTCTTTCCCTTGTTGTGAAAAACAAATTGTAGAGCAGAATAAAACGATCATACAACGCAACACTCAATAGTGAAATATATATAACAAAAATCATGTAGATTATAATGAAAGCAATAACAATGACACAAGGAATTACGTGGTTGGCAATGCCTACATCCACGAGAGCAATCGACAATTTGATTTTCACTATCTTGTGTCCAAAGACACGAAACATCATAATAGTTACAACATATGCAACGTATATATAAAATTCCCAGAGGCTTTCCTTCCAAAACCCAACCTCTCCAACGTACTAATTTAAAATTTAAAAACAAACACCGAGTTCCCGAGCCAAACCATCGACGGTTTGTAGAGATACCCTCAACATTTAAATTCCGAAAGCAAATAGTCAATGTAACAGATTCAGAACCATCAAAGATTTCCTCCCACAAGTTAGCATTCCTATTTTATTCATGTTTTATCTTTGTACGTATCTTCCACTCAATCATATGAGCCACATATTACAACAATATCCACCTTGGAATATATGCCCCTTAGGATAAATTGAAAACATAAACTTGCTGCTCCACCTTGACCTTGGGATATTAGATTGGGACCATCTCTCATCTAGCTACTGGAGACAAAAACCAAGTCCAAGCAATGTGTAGACAGCCTAATTTTTACCAGGTCTCCCTAATTGGTGAGGTGCATGAGATCAATGAAATTTTCAAGCCCCCGTTTGGAACATTCATTTGAATCCTAAATCTGAAAACAAGATCCTATCCATGGACCCCTGAGAGCAAACTTAGTTATAAAGTCCCTCACATTTGGGTTCAATCCATAGTCCAAGTCTACAATTGTCTGGTTTAGATTAGGTCTATAGTTCCTAACACCATGATCTAAGTCGGTAATTATCTTTTTGTGTCCATAGATTATTCAAATCATCTTGTGGTTTTTAGATTAAGTCCATAGGTCCTTTTGTTATATTTGAATACTTAGTCTTCTTTTCAGAATTTTGGCGTTGAGCCCATATGTCCTTGAGCCTGTATTGTTAACTCCTAAACTAAATTATTGAAATTTAATTTTCGTTAAGGTGTTCATAAAGTCCTTTTCATTTTCACATGTTTGAAATTGGGTCTTTTGATATACCCAGGTGGTCTTCTTTGTTTTTTTTTTTTTTAATTAAGTCTTTATTTTTTTTTTCATGTAAGTCTTTTTAGAAAACAGTCCTTGTACTTATTAAAATTACCATGCAGTACTATTTTTGAGTCAAGAAATTAGTATGCCCATGTGGCAACACGAAGGAGTCAGCGTATTTTTTTCATTAGAGTACACAAGGGTACATGCCAAATAAGATACAGTACAAAACTGCAAAATACAAAGGAAATACATGGCAAAATACAAAGGAAAATACACAAAAAGAAATCTTCAGGGGGGCTCAGCCATGCCCATGTGCTTGGGAATATTCCATTGCATCTCCCAAATACCTGCTCACCAATTCAGAAACAAAGTTAATACAAAAGGGGTGGGAAATTTAAATAAATCAAAGAATTAAAGGAGAATCTATAGAAATTGAAAAGCATGCGCAGAGATACCTTGATTTTGAATCAATTTGGAAACAATCCTTGAAAAGTATCACACAAATCAATCAAAAATTGGATTGTATCGCAAGAATGGGGGATTACATTGCTGTAAGAAGGAAAACCAACATTAGTATTGCTACTTAGAAGGAAAGAATGAAGAAAGGAAAGACCAGACCTTGCCTAACTTGACCTAGGACTGACCCTATAAATAGAACAGTCTCGCACAGAGTTAAGCACACCGAAGAAGAGAGGAATACCTAGAGAATTCAGAATTAAAGTTCAGAGAAGCAGTACGAGGAGATTCTAAAGAAAAGGGTCAAAGTAGCAACACCCTAAAGACCCCAAAAGGTTGGAGTCCTCTCCCTAAAAGGCACACCCATCGATGCCTGACTACCAACACTCAGAAGGAAAGACATATCAGTTCCTTCGTCCAATACGCAAAAGCAGACCTCCCTGCCCAGAAGGCCACTCAAGACTGACCCTAAAGGCTATTCTAGAACAAATTCAAAAGGGAGGAAAAGAAGACCGGAGGAGTTGAATACTGTAGGTAAGATTGGCTTTCCTTCCCTATTCTAATTTACAATAATGAGCTATTGATGTATATGTTAAAATCAGGAGGATAAGTATTCAAATAATCTAGATATCTTGTAGGTTAAGTATCTGAATAGTCATTTTCAAATGCTTTGGGCTATCTTGGAGGTTAAGTATCCAAATAGTCTGACTATCTTGAAGGTTAAGTATCCGAATAGTCATCTTCAAAAGCTTTAGGCTATTTTGGAGGTTAAGTATTCAAATAATCTGGCTATCTCTAAGGTTAAGTATTTGAATAATCATTTTCAAAAGCTTTGGGCTATCTTGGAGGTTAAGTAGAAATGGATCTCCGAACAGCGATAAGGGTGGACTGCCTTGCTTTCTACTCAGGCGAAGAAAACGACAACCGGCCATCTATAGAGAGTTGCCAGTCCCTACGCCAGCACCGCCATCTCCGCCGCGTCGACACCTGCGGCTTCTCCAGTGGGCCTTGAACAGCAGCGGCGTTCCACGTCTTCTCCAGCTTCCTAGCAATGGAGTTCGTCTCATCCAGGATGCAGTGGTAGCATTTTCACCTCTGGGGTTGGCAACGATCGAATCTGGCGTTGCTGCGAGGAGGGTTGGGGAAAAGACGAAGTGGTGAAGGTGAATCTGCATAAGAGATATACGGTGATGGCAGACGTAGGTCTACGGGACTGCAAGTTTGGTTTTTTATTTTTTATTTATTATTTTTATTTGCTTTTTGGTGGTCAATATGGAAAATAGGTAATTTATTGTTTTAGACATGACTGAGCCATCTTTGGTAGCAGTTACCGGAGGGTTGAGAGGAGGTGTCGATACTAGTATATGGGAGACAAGGAGTGGTTCGGGGGATGTTAAGGTCGAAAAGGGGGAAGGTTTTGCTAGGGGAAAATTTGCGAAAGCCTTAAAGAGGCCAATTCCATCTTCAAAATTCAAAATCCCATTGAAGAAATTGGAACTAATTAATGGGGAATTAGGTTTTGTTTTCTCGAATGTGGAGATGGAAAAGGCTGCGGAGGATCTGAAGTTTGCATTGGTGATTAAATTTATTTCTGCAAGGCCATCTATTGATGTCCTTTGTTATCCAATCCTGGGGCCTCTCTAAAGTTCCCATGATAAGTTTCATGGATAACTACCATGTTCTGTTGCATTTGGTAAACGAAAAGGACTACATTCATGCATGGGCACGAGAAGGAAGATGGGTGGCAGGGTGCCAATTTCAAATTTTTAACTGGTCCATGAATTTTGATGTCAACAAGGAGCCATCAATCGCACCTCAGTGAATTTTCTTACCAGGTCTTCCTTTACATTTATATAGAATGGACTGTTTACAGAGTTTGGCCACTAGATTTGGTAGATTTTTAGGAACGGATAATGCCACGTTATATAGAACACGAGCCATGGGTGCGAGATTATGTGTTGAAGTGGATTTGCAGAAGGATCCTGTGGAGGGTTTTCCTTTGGTGGTAGGACAAAAACAGAATTGGCAAAGGGTAATATATGAGAAGAGGGGTTTTTATTGTAACAAATGTTGTAGGCAAGGTCACACTGAAGTAGTATGCCGGTTTGGAGTTAAACCTAAGGATAAAATTATGGCAGGTATGAGGAAGGAGGTAGATGGGATGGTTTGGAAAGAAGTGGGTAGAAAAGAGAATATGATAGTTGAAGAGGAAGGTCCTGTTTTGAAGAGTTGGGAACAACGGGTGGAGGAGAAGAAGGATGGAAACGTAAATGGTCCGTCGAAGGTGATTGAGAAAAATAAAGAAATTGTAAATGAGGTTAATAATGTGGGTACTAAAAAAGTGGAGGAAATTAATTTGGTAGATAAGAATAGTGAAGAGAAAATCGATCATTGTAAAGACCAGAAGTCAGGGGTGGTAGGGGTGCAGGTAGAACTAGGAGATTGTTCTAGGTCTGTTTAGGAAATCGGAGTTGTTTATGAAGGGAGGAGGGGAAAAGTTGAAAAGGATAAGGATGGAGAGTTGATTTTAATGGAGGAGGTGGATGAGAGAGAGGGGGAAGTGGAGGATGGAGTGTGGAGGAGAAGAAGGATGGAAACATGAATGGTCCGTCGTAGGTGATTGAGAAAAATAAAGAAATTGTGAATGAGGTTAATAATGTGGGTACTAAAAAAGTGGAGGAAATTAATTTGGTAGATAAGAATAGTGAAGAGAAAACCGATCGTTGTAAAGACCAGAAGTCAGGTGTGGTAGGGGTGCAGGTAGAACTAGGAGATTGTTCTAGGTCTGTTCAGGAAATCGGAGTTGTTTATGAAAGGGGGAGGGGAAAAGTTGAAAAGGATAAGGATGGAGAGTTGATTTTAATGGAGGAGGTGGATGAGAGAGAGGGGGAAGTGGAGGGTGGAGTGTGGAGGGATAATTATGATGTGTTATCTGAGGAGATTTGGAGGTTTGCATTGATACTCAAAAAGAATATTATTCTGATCCAGGTAATGTGACAATGGGTGAATCGGAAGGAAGAAATAAAGATGATGGACAAGTGAGAAATTCTAAGAGGTCTAAGGCAGTACCTCAAAAGTTGAACCTTTGATTGACAAAATTATGTTTTGGAATATAAGAGGGTTGGGCACGTCGAAGAGAAGATTGAAACAAATCATGAAGGATCAGAAAGTTTCGATTTTGGCAGTCTCGGAATCTTTTCAAGATATAGAAAAGATACAAAACTGGACAGGGTGCTGATTAATAATGTTTTTTCTATAAAATATGGTGAAGCTAAGACTTCTTTGTTGAAAAGAAATACTTCAAATCATTTGCCTATCTTATTACAGCTATGTGCGAGTATGGAGAGGTATGGGCAAGTTCCTTTTAGGTTTCAGAACATGTGGACGTCACATGGGGATTTTTTGGAAATGGTTGAATCATCTTGGAGAGAACACATTATGGCGGATTCAGGGTTGTGTAAATTGGCGGGTAAATTAAAAAGGCTAAAACAAAGGCTTACAGTGTGGAACAAACAGATTTTCGGTCATGTTGGTAGTTTTATTCAAGAGTTGGAGGAAAGGGTTGAAAAATATGAGAATTTACTGCAAATAGAATACTCGGAATCAGTTGAAGAAGAGTTCCTTGTTTCTAAGGCTGAATTGGAGGTTTGGTATAGAAGGGAAGAGGCTAGATTGGTGCATCAAGCAAAGATGAAATGGTTGATAGATGGGGATTAGAATTCAAAGTTTTTCCATGCTGTGATTATGCAAAAGAGGCGAAATTCTTGTGTAAATTCAATGACACTCTAGGATGGTTCGGTGTTAGAAAATATGCAGATGGTCCATGAGGAGGTTGTGAAGTATTTTGAGCAATTCTTGGGGCAAAATAATTCAGTGCAAAGGAAAAACTTTATACCAGTATTCAAAAAGTCGAAGCACATGAATGTTAAGTTGTCAAGCTTAATTCCCCTTTTACTGAATTTTTTTTTTTTTTTTTTTCTTTTTTCTTTTTCGTCGATGACCCCAAACATTTCTCCCTCCTTTCACCTTATTCTGTTGCGAACCCCTATAATTCTCAAGTTAAACTATTGCCTCAGGTTCAGTTCATGTTTTGATCTCAAGATGGTCTTTAAGACTCGGGACGAAACGTAGGCTTGGGGATATAGGTTTTCTGAAGAAGAGGGAAACTATGGCTCAAAAATCCCAACCCATAATGACATTCTCTGCCCCAGTTTAAGTTGAGGCACTTTGTTTTGGCTTTGACCGAACTTGTCTTGTGAACAAGCTGCCTACGTACCTTTTCAGGATCAGGTCATTACGTAGTTCAGACTCAATCATTGAGTCTGACAAATCATTAGAGACAACAATGTATACCAATCTGGTCAGGTCTTTTATTTGGACTGTAATATAAGTTAGGGGTGCGGGTTAAAGAAAGAAAAAGTTAAATAAGGCTCAAAATCAGCATTTTTATTAAGGGCAACTTGGTCAAAGATCACATGCATAGTATGTCCCTTATTTTCTATCTCTTTTCTTCTTTTCCCATTTGCTTTTGCTGCTCCCTTTTTGTTTTTCTCTTTCATGAAGGGATTCGGTCATTTTTGTTTGGACTTCATTTGGGACTAATCCTTTGAAATTACCCCAGTGTGGGGTGTGATCCTTTGACGGGTTAATCAAAAATTGAATTTTCTAGGCTCAAGAAGGGCTTGCAAGGGATCTCTTTTGTTTCTTTTGGGTAGCAGAAAGATGGCCTGCCATCATTTCGAGTAGCCGATTGTTGTCTCATATGACTTGCCAGACCCTAAAGGACCCATACCCAGGTTAAATTTTGTAAACTGACTTTTGAAAAAAAAAAAATACTGGTTTATCATTTAGGCTCAATTTGGTTATCAAATGGTAAATCGTTATTTGGCTCTTTTATAGGAAAGCAGATCGGCCAACGATGGCCATCTATCATTTTGATCAAAACATGAATAAAGAACAGTCATCAGATTTATGAAGCAAATCGTCATCTTATTGAATTTCCTTGAGAATTTATAGGGTTTCTAAGAAAAATATTTCTTTACCGCATCTGAGTTTGTGGGGTGCACTAGATCGGCTCCATCCATGTCTGATAACAATAAGGCACCTCCTGAAAATGCTTTCTTTACCACATACGGCCCTTCATAATTTGGGGTCCACTTACCTCGGGGGTCATTATGAATTGGTAAGACCTTTTTCAAGACTAGATCCCCTTCTTGAAACCGTCGAATACGCACTTTTTTGTTAAAAGCTCTCATCATTCTCCTTTGGTATAACTGCCCATGAACTATGGCTGTCAATCTTTTTTCTTCAATTAGATTCAACTGGTCATATCTAGATTGCACCCATTCTGCTTCGGTTAACTCTGCTTCTTTCAAGACTCGTAACGATGGAATCTCAACTTCCATCGGAACTACAGCCTCCATCCCGTACACCAAAGAGAAAGGGGTAGCTCCTGTAGATGTTCGAACAGTGGTTCGATAGGCCAATAAAGCACACGGTAACTTCTCATGCCAATCTCTATAGGTTTCTGTCATTTTTTCCAAGATGCTCTTGATGTTCTTATTGGCTGCTTCCACTGCTCCATTCATTTGAGGTCGATAGGGGGCTGAGTTATGATGCTTGACCTTAAACTGACCGCACAATTTCGTCATGACCTCGTTGTTCAAGTTTTTGGCATTGTCTGATATTATTCTTTCTGGGATCCCATATCTGCAAATTAATTCCCTCCTGATAAAACGATTGATTACATTTTGAGTGACATTAGAGTATGATGCTGCTTCTACCCATTTTGTGAAGTAGTCAATGGCCACGAAAATGAATCGATGCCCATTACTGGCCTTCGGGGTTATCGGTCCGATCACATCCATGCCCCACGCTGAGAAAGGCCAAGGTGCAGATAAATTCTGGAGTTGAGTGGGTGGGACTTGGATGCGATCTCCATAGATTTGACACTTATGGCACTTTCGAACATACTCTATACAATCCCGTTCCATGGTTATCCAATAATATCCACTCCTTAGGATTTTTCGAGCCAACGAGTGTCCTCCCGCATGGGTTCCGCAAACGCCATCGTGTACTTCCTGTATGATTTGTCTTGCCTCTTGCAACTCCACGCACCGTAGGAGGGTCATATCATGGTTCCTTTTATACAATATCTCCCCATCTAAGAAGAATCCCAAAGCTAGCCTCCGAATTGTCTTTCGGTCATTATTAGAGGCTCCTATGGGATACTCCTTCCATTGAATGTATGTTTTGATATCATGAAACCATGGCTTCCTATCGGCTTCTTCCGTCATTATACAATATGCAGGTTCCCTATGCATCCTTATTCGAATGGGTTCAATCTCTATTCCGGACTCAACCTTAAATAAAGCCGCCAATGTTGCTAACGCATCAGGGATTAAGTTACTCTCTCTCGGTAAATGCGAAAAACTGATAGTATCGAATTCCTGCATCATTTCCTGAATGAACTCCTGATATGGTATTAATTTGGAATCCCGGGTTTCCCACTTTCCAATCAACTGATAAATTACCAAAGCGGAATCTCCTTTTACAATCAATTTTTTAATGCCTCGGTCAATAGCTGCCTGTAAGCCCAATACGCACGCTTCATACTCTGCTATATTATTGGTACACGGAAAGGTGAGTTTGGCTGTGACTGGGTAATATTTACCCTCTGGTGATATGAGTACAGCCCCTATTCCATGCCCCCATACGTTGGTTGCCCCATCAAATAGCATCATCCACCCAACATTACCTTCCTTTTCTTGATCAATCGAATCAATATCTTGATCCGGGAAGTCAAACTCCATGGACTGGTAATCATTAACGGCCCTATCAGCCAAATATTCTGCTATAATGCTTCCTTTGATGGCTTTTCTCGTTACATATGTGATGTCATATTCAGTCAACAGCATTTGCCAACGAGCCATCCGTCCTGTTACTGCAGGTTTCTCAAAAACATACTTAATCGGATCCATTTTAGAAATCAGCCATGTTGTGTAATACAGCGTGTATTGCCTTAATCTACTAACCACCCACACCAAAGCGCAACACGTCTTCTCCAGGTTAGAGTATCTAGATTCGTATTCCGTGAACTTTTTGCTTAAATAATAGATGGCGCGCTCCTTTTTTCCAGACTCGTCGTGTTGCCCTAACACACACCCCATGGAATTCTCTGATACTACTAAGTACAATATAAGAGGCCTTCCAGGGACAGGGGGAACCAAAACTGGAGGGTTCAATAGATATTCTTTTATTTTCTCAAATGCTTTCTGACATTCTTCACTCCATTTTTCGGGGTTATCCTTCTTCAGCAGCTTAAATATGGGCTCACAAGTAGCAGTCAACTGAGATATAAATCGAGCTATGTAGTTCAATTGGCCTAGGAAACTCCTGACTTCTTTTTCGGTTTTGGGACTAGGCATTCTCGAATAGCTTTTATTTTATCCGGGTCTACCTCAATCCCTTTCTCACTTACGATAAATCCCAACAATTTTCCTGAGGAAGCTCCGAATGTACATTTTTCTGGATTTAATTTCAGTTGACATTTTCGTAGTCTTTTAAATAGTTTCCTTAAGTTCATCACATGGCTATACTCATCCCGAGACTTAACAATCATGTCGTCCACATATACTTCTATCTCCTTATGCATCAAGTCGTGGAATAATGTTACCATGGCTCTCTGATAGGTTGCCCCTGCATTCTTTAAACCAAAGGGCATAACCCTGTAGCAAAAGGTGCCCCATAAGGTGATAAACGTGGTCTTCTCTTTATCTTCCGGGGCCATCTTAATTTGATTATATCCAGAAAATCCATCCATGAATGAAAACAGGGCATGTCCCGCTGTATTGTCTACCAGCACATCTATGTGTGGAAGTGGGAAATTATCTTTAGGGCTAGCTTTATTCAAGTCTCGATAGTCAACACAGACTCTCACTTTTCCATTTTTCTTCATTATTGGAACTACATTGGCCATCCACTCCGGATATTTGGCTACTTCTAAAAAACCAGCCTCAAACTGCTTCTGCACCTCTTCTTTTATTTTGATCAACATATCTGGGCGCATTCTCCTCAGTTTCTGTTTTACTGGTTTGCTATCTGGGTAAATGGGTATTTTATGTGTTACTAAGTCCGTATCCAAACCCGGCATGTCCTGATATGACCACGCGAAAACATCTTGGTATTCCTTCAAAAGGTTTATCATTTCGCATCTTTCTTTTCCTCCCAACAGTGCCCCGATTTTTACTTCTTTTGGTTCCTCATTAGTCCCCAAATTTATTGTGACCGTGGGGTCACTACTGGTTAAAGTTGGTTTTTCATCTGATTTCAACATTCTTTGCATTTCAGGTGATAAGTCAGTCTCCTCTTCTATTTCAGCTTCTAGGATTAAGTTTTCAAAGTTAACATCAATTTCTGGCTCCTGAATACTGGTATGATTATTTTCCTTATCCCTGCATAAAACAAAGGTAAACAATTCTTTGACAAATGACCCCATGATGCAATAAATGCGAAAGAAATGCATACTGGTTTTATTGATGAAAAAGACAAATGATCCGAGGCAATAATGTCCACGGATTACAAAAATAAAGCAAAATGAGCAAAAGCTATTACATGAAGGGAATTGGGTAATCAAAGGATGTCCAGTTCTGAATTTCTGCTCCTGTCAATGGGTAGATCCATCTACTCGAGTCATTCATATGGTCCCCTGATTCCAAGGCCAATATGCTCATCTGTTTCATTTCTTCCTCAAGAGTGACTTGATTGCCCTTTCGAAAGGTCTGATTCATTGGTGGGACTTCTACCCCCCATTTAGTACTTACTCTCCCTGTGCGCCTCTCGATCCGGAGCATTCTTTTCTCTTCTGCCTTCTTCTTATGGTCAGCTAAAGTAGGAGTATATCCGATGCCGTATCTTTCATTCATGCCTTCTGGTAACAATGGCATTGCGATGCCCTGAAGATACTTCCCCAACCCTTTTCCTGGGCAAAACCCTGATTTAATCATTTCTGCAGCCACCATACGTGTAGAAGAAGAGATCTGAGGTTGAGGGATAACAGATCCCTCCATTATAGTAAGGACGTTGATGATCTCAAACGCTCGGAATGAATCTTCATGGGCTTCTTCAGCCGCTTCCACATAGGGAGTGGAAGAAGATTTAGTAACCATTATGTCGGTTTCTCCATAAACACATACCAGTTTATCCCCTACTACAAATTTCACTCGCTGATGCAAAGAGGACGGAACTGCCCCAGCATTATGTATCCAAGGCCTTCCCAAGAGACAACTGTATGAAGGTGTAATATCCATGACTTGAAAAGTGATATTGAAGGTTACGGGTCCAATCTGAATAGGGATGTCAAGCGACCCTACTGACTCTCTTCGTGTCCCATCGAAGGCACGCACCACCAAATTGTTTGGTGTCACGTAAGAAGGATCAATGGGTAACCTCTGCAGTGTAGTCATTGGCATAACATTGAGGGATGACCCATTATCTATCAAGACTCGAGACATCATATGATCCTTACATTTCGTGGATATATGCAACGCCTTGTTGTGCCCCTGGCCTTCTGGCTGAATTTCTTCATCAGTAAAAGTGATGTAGTTGGAGGCCGCCAGACTTCCGATCACATGATTGAATTTATCAACGCTGATATCTTGGGGAATGTAGGCTTGATTTAGGACTTTAAGTAATGCCTCCCGATGGGTCTCTGAATTTAGTAGAAGCGACAAAACAGATATGTGAGCCGGCATTTTCTTTAGTTGGTCCACAATGTTGTACTCGCTATGCTTTATTATCTTCAGGAATTCTTCAGCCTCTCCGTTGGATATTGGACTTTTCACTGCCCTATCTGGTTCCCCTGCATTCTGTCGATTTGTTTTAGAGGACTCTGGCATATACACCCTACCACTTCGAGTTATCCCTTTTACCCCTGCTATATTGCTGGCGCTTCCTTCGACATACGCTTCACATTCATATTTCCAGGGTACTGCTTGGTTACTCTTGTATGGGAATGGCCTGGGAGTAGAGATCACCAAGCGAGCTGGTGCTTCCTTTGTGGGAAGAGCCTTGTTCATGGTAGGTATGAATGGTTGATTAGTGCACTGATGATATACTGGCCTGTTTTCCCCAACGACTGCAATCTCTCCACTTTTTCGGGTACAACCAATCTCTATAAACTTGTTATCCACCATCTTTTGCAAAAACTTTCTAAAGGTTACACACTTTTTCACAGATCTTCCTTCTTTACTTTGACATAAACAAAGTGCATTAGTGGGGCAAATGGCCTCCTGCCCTACCCGACCTGCCGCAACAAGTTCATTGAACACCCAGTCTAAAGACATTCGTTCAAAATCCACCTCATTCGTCCCTTCTTCTATCATTCCGACATTGCTACCCTCCATGATTGGGCAGAGGGTTCCCTTGAATTCCTGGTTGTTTATCATCAAATGCTAGCCATCCGGCTTCTCTTAGTGTTTGAACCTTATTTTTGAATGCCCAACACCGTTCAATAGTGTGCCCGGGAGTGTTAGCATGATATGCACACTTGGCTTCGGGGTCATACCATTGCGGAAAAGGTGCCGTAATGACCATTCCAGGAATGACTGAAACTAAGTTCCTTTCCATCAATTGTGGGAATAATTCTGAGTATGTCATTGGAATAGGATCTATCCTTCTCGTATTTCTCTGGATGCCTCTATCATGAGTTCGCACATTCGGTTGGGTAGGCATGGTCCCGGAAGGAACAACTTGGGGTCTACCTCCTGTATGAACTGTCTGATTGACAGAGGGTTCGAAAGCAAAATTCCTCCTAGCCCCTGAGCCATGCTCTCTTTGATATTGTTGTCTTTGAACCATCTGAACCTCTTCTTCCTTCTTCTTGCTTGTCCACTTCTTGCCTAGACCAGTCTCTGTACTAATACTTTTAGTTCTCCCGACTTTGATGGCCGTCTCAATCCTTTCTCCGGTAGAAACAATGTCCATGAAGTCATGGGGGGTTGCTCCTAAGAGATGCCCGAAGTAAGGATCTTTCAAGGTATTCACAAATAGGGAAATAGCCTCCCTGTCTTCCACAGGAGGATTGACTTGGACAGACATGTCCCTCCACCTGTATGCATATTCTCTAAATGTTTCGGCGGGCTTCATTTGCATACTCTGCAAGGTCATACGATCGGGTGCCATTTCTATAACATGGCGGTATTGAGCTATAAAAGAATTAGCCAGATCTTTCCATGTGCGGATCCGAGCCCGATCTTGTTGAATATACCACCGGATGGCTGCCCCTGTCAAGCTGTCTTGAAAGCAATGCATCATTAGTCTCTCATTATCGGAATGTGCAGCCATTTTTTGGCAATACAGGCGCAGGTGAGTTCGAGGACAATTAGTTCCATTAAATTTTTCGAAATCTGGTACTTTGAATTTCGGTGGCAAAGTGACCTTTGGCACGAGGCACAAATCATTGGGATCTACAGAGTCGAATGTATTGGATCCCTCAATAGCTTTCAGGCGTTCCTCGAGTACATCGTATCGACGTTCAGTTTCAGATCTGTTCATACCCCAGATCAGAAGCTACTAATGGGGGGGTCCCCACTGCTGGAAACCCTTGAGCTGGTACATTAGGAATGAACGGGGGTATACTTGGCATTGAACCCTCCATGACGCCAGGTATTGGAGCTGACGCTTGTCCACGCACTGGGGTAAATCCTGGAGGATGAGTAGGGTCCATATCTATTTCCGGATCATTCTGCACTGCTTTTCCTTTGTTCGTCAACAATTCTAGGATCTTGCTCATTTTTTCATTCAATTCTTCTTGTCCTTGCTCTATGCCCAGGACTCTGCCTTCCAACTGTTCACTCATTTCTTTTGCCCTTCTCCGGGTATTGTATTGATGCGTGACAGTCTCAATGTTGCTTGCTCAGACGAATTCTGTGGCTAGGCACTGCAAACCAAAACTTTCCCTTTTTAGAATCGTGAATGCATAGATATGAATGCATGAAATGCAATGGTCTTTTCAAGACGTGTAAATTTCACAAATATGAAACATATGTATGCAACCTAATGCACTCCAATCAAGGTTCATGGAAGAGATCATCATCATTTTTAGAAAATAAAATCTGCTTTTCATTAATAGAATCCTTTCATACAATAACAAATCCAACCGAATATTAAATCAAAATCTGCTCATGATTGCACAATCTCTGCATTTTGCTGTGTCGACTTTTTATGCAAAGCCCGAAACTTGGCCTCCCAGTAGTCCGCTTTCATTATGCACGGCTCAATCTTTTCCAGTACTTGATTATACTTGCTTCTCTGCTCAGTCCCCCTGCCTCTCCAACTCTTGTATGTAGAGCGATTTCTTTTAACTTCGGTATGGGCATCTTCTAACATTTGAGATTTCTGTCCAAGTGCTGCTCAAAGCCTTCGTCTTTCCTTCCTTAGAGCCACGACCTCTTCTTCTGATTGTATGTACCGAATCCTTTGTCGCTTGATTTCTTGCGATAGACAGAGACTAGAGCCTCCTTTGCTGATTCCCCACTTCTGCTCTTGCATCTCCTTTTTCTACTGGGCATGGATCCCTTGTGGCTTCAATTGCATGCATGCGCTTGGTGATTTAATATGTTCAATAACGATTTCTGGGATTCTTTTGAGTTGGGGGTTTACCCGGTTTCTCGCCATGCTTCATAATTTCCTTGGACTGTGGCAATTCCATCACTCGGGTCTATTAGGTTCACATGCTTCCATGCCACCATAAATTTTCTAATCTGCTTTTCGAGTGTCTCCTGTTTCATATGCAAAGTCTGAGTCAGCCAATCCATGAGTCATAGGCACAAACTGAGATGCCCCCAATTGCCTTCTGACCATCAAAGGGGCATATGCTATCCCTCCCCATGGGCCTAGTAATGGAACACCATGGAAGATTTCCACACCGATATATCATGTTAGAGCGGACCATCCATGGCGCCAGCCAAGTTACCCTTGAGTCGATCAAGCCACACATTTTTGTGTTCCATTTAGATTTATCTAACTGCTCCTTCAATTGGGTATCCTCAAATTCAGCCAAAGGGATTCGGATCATTGAGAAAATACTACGGAAGCCCCCTTTGTTAGACGATAAGTGACCTACCATCCAGACATATAACAGCTGCACACAACATTTTAAACGTTCTCTCCTCCTGATTCTGCAGTTGTTGAGTGATCTGAAGGTTTTCTGCCAGGATGCCTTGAACGGGATTAATCCCGTTACGTACTTGGTGCTACAAACGAAACAGTAGCTTGATCGATCATGTTTAGTTCTTTTGGAAAAATGATCAAACCGTAAATAGCTAATGCCATCATATGTAATTTGAACCTCTTCTTTTTCTTCTTTTTCGATATTTCTTTCAACTGCTTCCAAGAGATTTTCCTTACTTCTGCACCTCCCTCGGAGAATGTTTTCTGGATTTGACCCCGACAGCATCGTACATCTCCTTCACGAACGAAACACTAGCATCATGCACATAAGGTTTGTAGGTGTCTGTAACTTGACTAGATGCAAAAGCGAAGTCTACTCATCGCTGGTTGGTGTCAAGGCGGTTACCGTTCATTGAATAGCAACGATA